>NW_022145601.1:5026321-5201321 GCF_000002235.5 Strongylocentrotus purpuratus
TGACAATTTTAATTTCTGCGAATCAATATTGTGATTGTACCAAATGATTTGCTTTCTATTAGCTACCGATTTCCCTAGATGTATCCACTACTTCCTCAAAGCTCATTTCGGATTTAACAGATTTCCCCTTAATATCTATCACCTTTATCAAAAAATGACGAAAAATTAAGAAATGATAATGACAATGTAATTTTACCCATGAATCATGTCAATTTGATACCTATTCCATGTTTAAAACTGCAAGTGAAGTTTGAGGATTTAGTGGATATTAATGACTTTGCGAGCCAGAAGGCCCGTTAATATTTAGTGAGGAGGAAAATGCGATAAGTATGTGACAAGATGTTAATTCGGAATATTTTTAAAGTTTTAAACACAGCTTCTACAAACGTATTCAACTTTAACAAAATTAAAAATTCATCAATACCTTACACACTTGGACAAAAAAAAATCGTTATAAATGCTGCAAAAGCTTGTTAAACATCTATTAAAAGGATCCCGTAACTTTGTCTCAGACTCTGAAACAAAATTCTGGATTTAGCTCATGCTGCAATGATAATTATAAACCTTTAGGTCAGTCAGAAACCCCGTGAATGTTACAAGCCGATCGCCTGTCTGATTATCAAGATATTTATGATTGGCATTACATATTTTAAAAACCGTTTGCCAAACGGTTTTCATAACACTACAGTCTATTGGGGAAAACGAGTATGGTAAAACCGGTCACTCAAAGATTTTTACTTTTTTGAGGCACTTCTTGATCATTTTGAAGCGCAATTTTTTTTTAGGGCTTCAATATTACACCATATCACAGACACTGATAACACGCAGGGCCGTGTATCTCAGATTTTATATTGTTAAACGATCCCTTTAATTAAACAAAACGAATAATGAAGTATACTTTTTCAAGATCAATGCCACAAATTTTGCTTTAATATTTTTCTTCACATCAATGATTTATTCATTATCTTTCATAAGTTTACACAGATTGAAAGTGTTGACACTGTTTTAATCCACAGGTAAAACATGTTGGTAGTATTTTCCTGGACTTTGCTAACTTGAACGAGAAGTGAAAATAAAATGCACATCGTCTCACTCTAGTTATCGCCCGGGTGTGACCGGAGGATTTTATTTCCAGTTTAAAAAGGTCGTTTCTTTATTCTCGATGATATCTTACACCATCCATGGCAGATCCCCCGAAGGAATTCGAAAACTACGATTTCCACAAGCCGAGGTCAATGTATGCTTATAATGGTTTAGCATCTCATGTGTAATAATCGTATTACAGGAGAGAGAGAGACACACACACACGCACACACACCACTATACAAAAACCCACATGAAATTAAAGGTATAGTTGAGTATTGGTAATTTCCAAAGTGCCCCTCCAAAACAAATTTGGTTTATTTCAGTACCATATGAAAGATCATCGAAAAAAACATGGGAGATGATAATAATTCCAAATCAAATGCTCTAATTGTTGTGCAATTTGCTTTCAAAACATTATATAAAAGTGTTTGACGTCCGGACATCACTTTTGACTTTCGACGGTTTATTTTTTGAATTTACGTGTTTAGCTCCCTCTATGTCATTTAACAACCAGCGTATTTACAACGAGTGTTTGAGTTCGTTGGTACGTACAGTACTACAGGTAGCTAGCAGGCGGGTATCCGATCGACCGCGCGCTAGTAATACAGTACAGCTGATCAATTCCAATACGCTGCTTTCACGTAAAGTATAACACACACAGCTCATATCAGATTATCACCGGCGCCGATCGAACGCTAGACATCTACAGACAAGCTTTGATTGAAATACGATAACGAGATCGAGATTGGAAAAGGAGCTCGAGGTCACGGACGATGGTCGACTCGGACTCAGCTAGTGCTAAGCCTAAGGACAAGGCTAAGGCTACGCTAAATCGGAATAAGACTAAGTAAGACGGTAAGAGGAAGGAGAGAAACAAGCAATGGCAGCTCGACCATCCGGCCCAGAGGAGGCGCGGGAGTGGCTGTGAACAAGGCCAGGGTACGGCGGAGAAACTTCGCGAGCTGCAGGCGGCCTTCTCGTTGTCGAGTCTAGAGGATGCAATAGACATGCCAGCTCACTGAGAGGTAAGTTGAAATGATATACGCCCCACTGCATTGGGTAGGCCTACCGTTTTAATTTGATCTAGTCTAGAGACTAGATGCATGGAATCGGCAAATTTAAGAAATTACGTTTTGTTATCTCTTGCCTTGGATTTTTAATTCAGATTTCATGAATCATATGATATTGATAGTCTAGCCTAGCCCTAGGTCTACAGTAGACCGAAAGCTTCAGTCTCTATATCGTCGGTTGTTCCACTGAGACTACGTCTGGCTCCACTAGACCTCCGGATGAATTTGGTTCAAATGAAAATATTGGAAGCATATGCGATCCTACAATATTCAGTGAACGTTGTCGCGTTGAAATCGAGTCTAAAGTGATGAAATTGTAAATAATAATCTCTTTATGGGGTATACTATAACTCTCTCTCAAGGTCAATATATTAATTCAGCTATACAACAAGCTACAATTGACCGATTGGCTATTACCTTTTTGAAATTATATATCACAACTACATATTCCGGGATTTTTATGGTAGCAGCTACCGTTGTACGACCGTAGGCGCTATTTTAAATTTATCAAAATTTACCGGGAGCACCGGTAAATTTTTATATTCAATTTTTTTCGAAAGCAGAAGTGTTGTAGGAGCTAAATTTTCTAGTGCTTATAATACTTCCACAGGGGCATCCAAATATATCAAAATTGTAAAGAATCACTATCCACCCAATTTTCAAAATTTCCCAAAACTTTGTAATAGACCCTACCTTTAATGTCCCTCGTTACAACTGCAGTTTTCTTTGTAATGATGACGTGCAGGGCTAGTCAACCGGGTAAACATCCTGCTCTTTTTAAAAGTCGACAAGGTTATACTATAGCTTGCTTGAGATGTGACTGTCTCATCTATATTTATCTCTACCAAAGAGTGTCTCAACTTCACATACATGACAGAGAACCAATGCATCAGTTATTAGTCATGCAAATTCCAAATCTGGCTAGCTGTGATAATTATTAGAGAATGCCATCTTCAAAATAATTTCTTTTGGTGATTTAAAATCTGAATGTTTTTTACTTTGTGAATGACTTTCGTTTCTTCACTTTTTACAGATATGAAGAACAGACAACACAATCCATCCCCAGCGAAGAAATTCCAAGCAGCAGTAGGGGAATTAGCAGGTGAATAGTACAAGTCACCTTTGACCGCAAATTCATGGAGAACTTGGCCTACTCTGCTGATTTGCTCGCTTCAGGTAGGATTCTGTATACATGTACGAAAGGCTCTGTAAATTGAGAGGAATTTAATGAGAATGCGTTCATTACGTACATGTTTGCAAGATTGAGCTCTTTTTCGGTTATGACCTATAAAATTGGGACATATCAGCAGGTCAAGATAATGCATCTTATTTGCTCATGTGTATGACATGGGATTTTCAATATTGATTTTGTGGTATGAAAATAATGAAATGCCCTATCATTTATATCAGTTTTTATTATGTTTTCATAATTCCTTAGGCACACCAGCATGCTCGAGTGTTTCCACAACCATATACTGATGTATGCTTCCAAGCGGTATTCCTTTGAGTAAGTATTTTTAGTATCATTTTGTATGTTTGAAGTAAGATTGTGGAAAAGTTGAAACATATCATTACAGTACGGTTACAGTTACAATATCATATTTTGAAGCAAATAGCAAAGTTAATGAAAAATTATGAATGACATCTATATAAATGCTGAAATCACTTTTGGATGCATGCAGAGTCTTGAAACAGCAGACTTTGTATCGTACTTGTGTCGGTACCTGATGTTAAGTCAAGTTGGAGTGGTTGTAGCAGGGAAATGTAACTACCTTTAATTAAGAGTCAATAATTTACAACACAAATCCAGAACTGAAGTGAATGGCTCGTATTCACAAAGGAGGTTTGTACAAACCATGGTTTGGCCAAGGTTTACATCTATGGAATGCCATTTGTAAACTGATGGAGAAGGAATGTAAACTCCATACTTGTTAACAATGTTAATTTACAATTTACGGTATGCGAGCAGCATTCCATGGATGTAAACCATCGTCAAACCATGGTTTGTACAAACCTCCTACAAACCTCCTACAAACCTCCTTTGTGACTACGGGCCAATGAGTCTGAGATTTGTCTAAAGCATTTACTATTCATTCATCATGATAGTGGTAATACCAATTGTTTGTCTTATCCATCCAGCTACCCAGCAAACCGGGCAAGGAATTTGCTTGCGGTCATCGACTACATGGCACACAAGGACAGGCCCGACCAGATTGATGAACAAGGCAATACAAAGTGAGTGGAAATTAGAAAGAAAGAAAAAAAGGTTTTCTTTTCTTTCTTGTTTTTCCTATTTTTATTTGTACATTTTTTTTTAGATGGACAAGGCAATCCAAAGTGGGTGGAGTAAAAAAAAAAAACATGATTTTTTGTTTTCCCTGTGTAGTTGGACAGGGCAATCCGAATTGGCAGTTCTTTCCCATGAAATTTATCAATTTTGGGGAAATTATTAAATATCTAATTGTCCTTCCTGGGAACGCCCCTTTTAAATCGCCAAAATATGACGTCATCTAAAGAAGTTGTCCCTGTACACGACGCACATCTAAATTATGTAGATGACGGACTGTAAGCTGATGGTTTGTCAATCATGCTGCTGATTTTGGACCCTAAATGCGGACTTGGATTCAGTGTAATAATATACTTGGTGTGTAATGCAAGGTTCTGGAGTCATCAAAATCATCATAAATTTGGCAGAGTTTTGGTAAAGTAACAATCACTTACACAGAAAGATGTATATGGGACAACACACATGGTGTCGGCCTGTCGGGGCTAGTACTACCCTGATTTCCTTATCTTTCTATGCTCATTACTAAGCCAGTATACATTTTCTTCCAAAATTGTTTGGCACATGAAATTTATTTGTAATCTTGAACATTCAGTGTAAGTTTCGTTAGATTCTGTGAGAATTCATTTTCTTTTTTTACCAGAACTCAAGTTTATCTTTAAGAGATATGAATCATTTCCAATTGACAAGAATGAGTGTGCATATAATGCAACTTGTTACATTTTGCATGTTCTTTTATTTTATGATACAGATATGTTGCAGTATGGTCAAAGCGTGCCAACAACTACGTGGCCCGGAAGGAGAAGGTCCCCAAGACCTACCCCTACATGTATGTACAAGGACTCATCGGTGCGATACTGGAACGCAGAGAACAGGACCAAGGACCACTGTTCTCGAAGGCTGTTCTGCTCCCTGATGACCCTAGACACACAAGGCCCCGGCTTGCACCATTTCCTCCACCACAAGTTGATGTGATCCTAGCTAGGAGACTAGGCCGATTAGAGAAATCCATGTAATCCTCTGTAGTGAACATTTGGGATTGTCTGACTTGAGAACTGCTTTTTTTCGAGCAGAGACTAAGGGATCCAAATGGCGTCCTTCCGTCCATCCTCCGTGACTGTACACAAATTTGAATGAAGTCTAATGTGAAATCTTACCTGCAAAAATCAATTAGGGTTGCTAACTTTCCAACCCTGCATCTGTTTGTAACCATACTTGATTGGTAGATGCCCTTTATTGGCCTCCATGATATTCTGGAGTTGAAGGTCACATAAGTAGGTCAAAGGTCAAATGAGGTTCATTGTTGCATGATTGCATGCAAGACTCTTAATCACCTCGATTTAATTTGTCCATGTGGCATGTTTTAGGCTATCTTGAGGATTGGTTGGAACTTAACATTTTGGACTCATTTGGTTGCTAATGATTTTGTGGTCCGGAGGTGAAAGATTGCATGGCTTAGCATTACGAGCATGTATTCTTGATATGTCAGAGACCCTTTGACAAAATACCACCAAACTTGATACTTGAGTGTCCCTGGGGATCATGGGGATGTGGTTATCTGGAGAAAAAAAATCACATAACACATGATATACATGTACCAGAAATAAATTGTTATTGTTGCTAGATTAGCCACCATGCTTGGCACTTGTATATTGTATTACAATAAGAGGTTGGCAAGTTTACAAATGGAAGAAATGTAGGAATATAAAAGACAAATTGTGACATCAGTGTATAAAAGCTCTATGTGATTTATACAATTCATAATTTGTGATAAAATCAGTGCTTGCTCATGTGGAAATGGTGGATATTTCAATTTGTATCTATTTGGCAACCTACATGTATATTCCTTGAAGAAGTTACGGTAGTAATTATAAAATTTACAGCCAAGAGGTCAAACCATGAGTCAACAATGTGTTTGGTTTTAGTGACTGTGCATGTAACTGAGGTGACAGTCGATCATGAAAAAGACTATACTTCGGAACCTGTTGAAAATCAACATGGACAGAAGAAAGATTTGTAGAATATCTTATTGTAAATAGTCTTCATTTTTTGTTTAATGCAATCAATGTGACTAAAATAATGCAAGCGAAAAAGAGAAATGATCACAAGACAGCAAAACGGTTGGTTTCATGCATCATTTGAATCAATGAACGTGAATCAGCTCAACGCCAAAGTATTGCGGTTCAAGGTTATACCATCAAGAGATATGCTGCCTGTAACTACTTTGTAGTTTGAAAGGGTGTATAAAGGAATAAGGATACAGTTGGGCAGGCGAGTCTTTCTGTTGGTCTATTGTAAAAAACTGGGTCAAATTTTTTCCAATTTTTTTGCAAATTGTAATAAAACTTGGTATACCGATTGACCCGAGGGTGTGCAAGACACATTTGTTGTGTCTGTCTGTTAAGGTACCTCCATGGTAACCAAGCTTTGCACAAAGAATACAATTTTGTTTTAATAATCTTGTGGAGCATATTCTTTCCAAGTTTTAGCAATTTTATAGTTTTGGTATCTTTGATGAGGCATTATAATAACAGTATAAAACTCAATGCATGTGCAGTGTGTAAAATAAGTATGTGAGCAAACTATTGGAAGTAGTTTGATCGATTCATATGAAACTCAGTACACACAACGCAGAATTGTCTTTTGTGTGCGTATAGGACATGACCAGTTTTGAAATGTCTGTGCTATTTTTTTGAAAAACCTTATGTTGGATGTTAATCACTTGAGGTGATATTCATAGTCGAGCATTAGGGAAGATGAAAGACATATATGTACCTAACTATACTTAATTTTGTGCTGAAACTGATATGATTCAGGATTTGAGATCGATATGGAGTATGTATACATGTATACTCGTACACATTAAGGAAAAGAATCACTCAGACAATTTTTAAAGCATTTATATATAAAGTAAGATGTGAAACTTAAAAGATAAAACCAGTTATGGTCATGCAACTGCATTGTGAAAGGATTGTTGTGGAATCGATCAGAAAAGGTTGATCATCTAGCATATAAGTCTTGGTGTGTACTGCAAGGTTCTAGAATCATCGAAATGATAAAAAAATTGGCCCAGTCTTGGTAAAGTTACAAGCACTGTACACAGAAAGATGTATATGGGACTACGCACAAGTGCGCGACACATGCGTTATATCTATCAAGTCCAAATAGATATAATAATTTACCAAATATATCAATTAGTAGGCAGTTTCTCGGCAAAATTTGTATGATCACGTACTAGTCAAAACATTGTGTGCGGGCAAGCACTGAATCAAATGACCGGGGTAATAGTATATTTGTCAAGCGCGTAGAAACATTACTGTTATAGATACTTTTCTTTGGTAAACTTATCTACACATTGCCTATAGAGTATGTCAAGTTTTTATGAAAGACACAAGATAAGATGTATATAAATAAGCAGTAACTAATAAGTAACAAGACATGGTGGTATACAAATAAAGTATATTGCTCCTTCTTAATGACGACGGTTAAAGTTGTCATAGCGATAGATGCTAAATAAAAATGTGCCTTTTTTAATACACATGATCTGTTTGTATGCAATGGTTGAAATCAACATCACGTTTAAATATTGCCTTCATTACAGCAATTATAATTTGTATTCATCTCAATAATGTTGTGTAAATTTAACTGTTAGTTATGGCCGAATAAAGCTTTCAATGTACACCATAAAAATATGTTATGTATCTTCATTTTAGCATTACTATAATTATATTAAAATCTTATGTCTTTACACATTTACAAGTTATCACGTACTGACGTAGGTCATGCAATACACAGGCACTGTAGAACACAACTTATTTACAAGAAGTTACAATCACTTTTTTTTTTTAAACTTTACAATTGCATGCAGTACCAAAATAAGAATACTGAAAAACACTGCATTATGGACAAGTATGAATCAAGTAAGATGTTAAATTAATTCACTACTGTTATTCATTATAGTATACTGATACAACAATTTTTAATATTTTTTTTAATTTATTTCTTTTTATTTCTCCACTTTCCCTTTAGCCATGTACCTTCATGTTCATATGTTAAAGGTGTCGCTCTGGACCTATAACATATGATAAGACAAAAAATCCACCAGTTATTTCTGATTTCTATCAAATTTTTAGATTTTGTGTTGTTGTTGTTGTTTGGTATTATCGGCGTTTCATTCTTTTTTAGAATATTTACGCCTTTCACTTTATTTCTTTTTTTTCTTCTATTTTTGGTACTATTTGTCAATTCATATTCATCTCTTTTTTTTGGATAATATAATCTCAGATCTACTGGTCCATGAAAACCCCTCACCGCAATTGGCACCTTCCTGCCAGACCGGCGCGGTACATTGCGCAATCTTCTCGGCCATCATTGGCCTAGGCAACTCTGGTGCCGGTGAGAGGATTCTGGGGTAGATCTTTTGAGTCTCTTGTTTGGGGTTTACCGTCCTCAATCCGTCTTTACTCTTTCTTACCTTTTCTCTTCTAGTATTTTTTCATTTTGTAAAACCTTATTTTTCTATCAAACTTCAAAGTGGGTATCAACATCTTAGGGCATTTGGTTGTCGTGCGATATGTGCCAAAAAAAAAATGTGGATTTAGTAATTCCTTTTTGAATGAAACATGGATTTAGCTTCTTTTGGAATTGAATGGATTTATAATAATAATAATAAAAACGTTACTTATAAAGCGCTTACCACCGAAGTCTCTAAGCTCTAAGCGATTTAGCTCCTTTTGGAATGAAACTGTAATAATGTTGTTTACTTTCTTTTCGAAAGGTTATATTTATGTGTGATTTTACTATTATTATTTAAAAGGAAAGGTTTGCTGCTAAATTTGAATAAAATTTCAGTGACTTTATTGAGAAAATATGATTTATTTTTTATTTTTTAGGTACAATAACATGTTTCATTCCAAAGGAGCTAAATCCACGAAAATAAAAAATCAAAAAATTTAGTAAACATCAGAAAAGCCGAAGGGAAGATTTTTTCTTATCATTATTGGCAGATAATCAGGTCCATGCAGGGTGACACCTTTAACATATATAACAACATGAAGGTATACATGGCTAAAGGGAAAGTGGAGAAATAAAAAAGGCAATTTACTCAGAAGTACCCAAAGTGGATTTGGCTCCTTTTGGAATGAAACTCTTCACATATTATAAAAGGAAGACAAGTAATATAATGGGGGGGGGGTAAAAGACTAATGGTAGAAGTGGAAAGGAACAATGATTCTATAATGGAATGTTTAAAGATGAATTCATGAACTACGAAACGGGAATGTGAGATGGATACAACGTCAAAAAATTCTGCAATAAATTCTTTTTTTTTTCTAAATTGGAAGGGAAACACAAAAAGTAAATGGGGGCAGGAGTTGAAGAATAGAAGAAAACGAGAAGGAAATCATAATGCTGTTAAAGAAATTCTTCAGTAAGATTTTAATAAGTAAATAATTTCATGAACTAAGAAATGGGAAAGTGGGAATGGTAAATCTTACATCATCATAATTTTCCTTTAATTATTTGTTATGTTAATATTTTTGTGTTTATGTTTGATTTTAATCACATGTCTAATGTGAGTTATGATTGTCACCTGTGTCACTAGCCTATTAGATAAAATGAAAACATATATATTCACACGCCGCACTAATGCAATTAAAACAGAATATTTTTATCTCTGAGTCAGTATAATTTCTTTTCTACGGTGTTAACCTTAAAGTCCTTTTCATCAGTTGTTATTCTATTAAAATAGTGTGACGATTTTTTTTAGTTGCTCAGTTTTACCTCCTTCTCTCTTTCTATTTGCTATCGGGTTTTTTTTACCCCAAATATCACTTCCCAATTCTCAAATGCAATCCCGATGGCAATCATGCACTAAAGACGAGAAACAGAAAATCCAATCTGATCCGTACGCATGAACATCTCGATATTGATAGCAAATAAAGGAACTTATTTCGACCTCTTTATGTTTTCACCTTTGAGTGATCAGTAATTTCCGAGGAATTTAACAATGCCACAATGATGTCTTTTTTTAAAATCTTTGGATGACTCATGCTCTATTCCATTATAAGCGATCACATCATAAAGGATGAATACATCCATGTCCTAAACGATCTCTATAAAGTAATGGATGTTTTTTTTTCTTTCAACGTGCCCCGGTGAGAGAGAAGCTAGCTATCTTTGAGGAAAATCTATATTTTATATTCAAAGAGCGCGTTACGTTATTATTCCAATCCGCTGGGAATTATGCACTTTCCTCTTATGTGTACATTCCCTGGAGTGAAATAGTATATTTGCATTTTAATTGATTAGAGAGTGAAAGTATTACTTTTGAATCATGCCAATGCTTGCCAGACATAGCGACAACCTACAATCTATGTATGCAAAGTGATTTTTTTTTGTCACATATATGCTATTATGTATACCAAGTGAATTGAACTAGGGATTCTGAAGAGAAACACGCATAAATAATTGAAATACATCAGTAAATAAACAGATCCACTGCGTCAGAGGTTTGTCAAACATAGCGACAACTCATGAAACTTGTAAGCAAAGTAAATTCCTTCCAAATATATGCTGCAAAGCCTGCCTGCTAGTATGCATATGTCAGGTGAATTAGGCTGGTAAAAATATATTAGCCATTAGCAAACCGGTAAATCCAAATTCAAACCACTTACCTGCACTTCCAATCAGATACTCATCTGTTCATTAATAATTTCGCTCGCTGCTGGCTGAATGTATCACCTGTTTTAAAGTCCCAGCTGCTGTATTTTACATCCCAGCACAGAGACGAAAACTACAATAACAATTTATCTCGCTGAAACAGTAAACGATTTCAATAATACAATCCACGGGATGTATGGACGTTACATTCCACGCAAAGAACAATCGAAGTCAAATGATGCAGCGATAGCTACCAGAGTATGTAGTCTGCTGTCGCCTCTGCTCAAACGCGGATAGCACAACACGGCGTTTGTCGTAGCTCACTTAGTTACTACACCACATCTTTAAATAAAGAGGCACCCATTTGTCTTTATTTTGCTCTCCGAAGTGATCCGAGCTTTTCCCGTCTTAGGTGGTGCGTGTCAAAGGTTCTAAAGGGTTTAATAAACACCTATTGTCATTTACAAAGGCGCATAGGTCACTGATGAATGTAGCGGCTTGTACGTAGAGAGTGTGTAACAAGTAAACCGGCACCCGGCACGTGAATGGGATGCCAATCAATAATGATAAATAGTGACGATGTCTGTTTTCCAACCACCGAACGAGGCACGATCAAATTGGCAACGCCAAGAGAAAGGATGTTCCTACTGATCTGAACTGATGGTGTTTCGTCGTTCTTTACCAGATTTCGTTCTGATTTAGGCCTTTAAATACGATTGGTTACCTGTGACGTTCACTTCCATATAATTTTTTGTATAAATAAATCTGATTTTTTTATTAAAATCTAGTAAATGCATGTTAACAAATTGAATGCAGAAAAATGAAAATAATATTACTATACCTTAGTTCAATTTGATACAGATGATACCTTTATATTTGCCATATATAGTGGAAGGTAAACGGTTTATTGATGATTTGAACATACTTCCTTTCTGTCAATTGTCACTTGAATTAATTCATCCTTGTTGATTCATACTATATATATATATATATATATATATATATATATATATATATATATAGTACATATATGTACCCAAACAAAATTGAAGGCCTAGAAAATACGAATTATGTTCGTTGCTTTCTACCTCATTTAAGGCTCAGTAAGCTTTCCCCTGAGCATCCGTTTTTTTAATAAATAAAAACAGCTTGTCGAGTTGAAGGGTGTGTGTGAGTGAGAGAGAGAGAGAGAGACAGGCAGAGAGAGACATAGAGAGAGGGGGAGGGAGACAGAGAGAGAGAGAGAGGAGAGAGAGACAGACAGACAGACAGACAGAGAGAGAGAGGGGGGAGAGAGAGACAGACAGACATAGAGAGACAGAGAGAGACAGAGAGGGAGGGAGACAGAGACAGAGAGAGATCAGAAAAGAGAGAGAGAGACAGAGAGAGAGAGAGAGAGAGAGAGCGATGGAGACGACGTTCAGGGGATGGAATACACAAACCCATTCAAACGGTTTGTCTCCCACGCTCATGCGCGTGTGGTATACTACGGGACTCTATTATTATGCTAATCTATTGATTGCAAAGCATTACAATAGCATCCCCAAAACAGAATAAAAATATAGACGATGGGAACCGTCGAGGAGGCGAGAAATTGTTCTGGTTCAGTAGCTACAGTTATGAATGGAAGACAGTAAATTCAGATATGCAGAATAATTCCCTTAAATAAAGTCAGAAGTCGTGTGAAAATATTAGTTTTCTTTAAAAAGTAAATTTGCTTCATGAAAAAAGAAATCGGCTTTATGTTCTGGACATCGACTTGACACCTCATTTTATGAAATGTAATTGATTTAGCTCTGTCCATTATTGATATATTTGCCGCACAAATTAACATGAGAGAATGAAAAAAAAAAATTTAAATGATAATAAAGAAGGAAGAAGAAACTTGACGAAATAAAGAGGGGATCCGTTGGATCGCTACCCGACGGATATCACCTAAAACTAAATGATGTGTCAAGTGTCGAAATTGTGTCTCAGCAGACAGGGGACAATAATTTGTACGATGATGGCGCTCTTCAAAACAATCCTACTTGAACATTGGGTTTTTGTGATCGTATTCTGTGTTTTCATTAAAAGAATTGAATAATGGCATCAGTTCTGAAATTCCTCCTCTCTTTATTCAAAAGAGAGATTCTAGATAGTAGAAGTGACGTCACTAACCAAAATATATAACCGACTCTTAATTCCTGTGTATTTGAGAATCCATCAAGTCTGGGAGTTTCGACATTTTAAAGTTATATAGATGTTTAAGTCAGAATATGTCGGGATTAATCCACCCCCCCCCCCCTTCACCCCCCCCCCCCCTCCAATGCACCAACTCTGTGTAAAAGAGGTATGAAAGGGATCACTAAGATTTGTATTTATAAATAGTAAAAAATATTAGGCAACGTCTATAGATTTGTGCGTCACCGTTAAAGATAAAGGTGAGTTCTGGTCATCCGATTGCATTGTAAAAGAAAAGGTGTGGAATGGATCAGAAAAGGTTGATCATGTAGCATGTAAGTATTGGTGTGTACTGCAAAGTTCTGGAGTCATCAAAATCATAATAAATTTGGCCCAGTCTTGGTAAGGTAACAGGCACTGTACACAGAGATATGTATATGGGACTACACGCATGGTGTCGGGGCTACTTACCTTGATGTCCTAATCTTTCTATGCTCATTACTCAGCCAGTATGAATTTTTTCTACCAAAATTGTTTGGCAATTGGCATTTATTTGTAATCTTGAACATTCAATGTATTAGTTTCGTTTGATTCTGTCAAAATTCATTTTCTTTTTTTTTTAAACCAGAACTCACCTTTATCTTTAATAGGGTTCGAATATTGTAATGACGTTTTGCATAGGCCTAAAATTATAAGTCATCTAAATGTGATTTCTAAAGGCGATACAATAGAATATTGAAATTGAAATTAAAATGAATTGATCCTTGAAACCACAATCAATCATTATCGTCATTCGTTTTACCCCTTAGTACAACTTCTAAATTCCTATGACGTCATGTCAATACAACAACACACAAGAACAAACTGAGAAGGAGAAAAGGTACTTGACATTCATTTTTTTTTCTTCATTCTTCTATTAATCAAATTTGTTTTATAAGCATCAATATATACAACCAAGCTTCACAATAATTTCAGTGATTTTCGCCCCATTTTAGGACAAACAATAATTTTGACATCCAACTAATTATATATGCACTTTCGTTACGTTTATCGTTATTAATATAACTAATATTATTATCATTATTATAATTATTATCATCATCACCATTATGATTGTTATTTTATTTTTGATCAATGAAATCTTGTTCAGTGATTGGTCAACATAGCATCACGTGACCAAACATAACATTGCTATGATGTAACCGTGACGTCATCCATGGTATAGTGCACTATACCATAGCACTATACCATGGATGACGTCATATATATGCAATCGATGAAGATCAATGTTCTATCGGTCGCGGTCGCGCCTCTGCGCTGCTCTCACTGCACTCTTCACTACTTCAGTGACAGTAAACATTATTATTATCATTATTATTTTTTGGAGGTTGGTTTGAAAAATATAAACAAATATATCATGCACTATTTCAAGCCACTAGTGAAATTATGGATTCCTCGGCGACATAAATACCATTATTTTCTTCGGGACTACGCCCCTCAGAAAATAGTGCTATTCCTGCTACCTCGATCCATAATTTCAACTAGAGCCTCTCAGTGCATTATATATTTGTTTATTATTATCATTATTGATATTTTTATTATTATCATCATTATTATCACCATCATTATTATTGTTATAAATATTATTGTAATTGTCATTGTTTTTGTTGTCGTTGTAGTTATTATTGTTATTATAATTTATTCGGCACTATTACAAATCGAACAAAATACTGGCGGAGAAACTTTTCTATTTCAGTACCAAATGAAATTCATTCTTTTAACATGCTTAAGTTTTGTACAGAAATTAAATGGTATTATACTGTGGCTATTTTTGCTCAACGTCATTTGTGTTTGTGTGTTTAATTGACTTATCACAGACGTGCATCATTTAGATATGATTATTTACGTTCGGTGACCAACCTTTAACAGGGACTTTTAGATTCGCACGAAGACAATAGGCCTATGCTACGATCGACGTCCTGTTAATGCACTGCCGTGAATGGACGTCATACGTATCAGTCCACGCAAATCTAAAAGTCCCTAATGTCGCCATCCGAACAACGTTACTCAGTTTCGTACCAGGGTCGTCTGAGCATGGACCTATTACGGATGGACATTCAACGTGATTCTTTCTTTGATCCAATGATAGTCGCCGCCTTCTGATTATGTGCATCTTAATGAGAACATTCAGCTGTTATAACAACGACTGCGTAAGCATTTTCAGTCATTGACAAAGGAGCAGTTTCCCTCTCTTGGGTTTTGTTTGGATGGTGTGCTCTGTAAGAGTGTGTCTTAAATAAAAGCATCCTCAATGGGGAGCAGCAAAAATGAAAAGCAGACGATTTTGGTGATATGAAATGTATTATTACTGATTCGCAAACTTTCGCGCACACCTATGACCTTATAAAACAATTAGAAGGCCACGATCTGTATCAGCCCTGTGCGTTGTAACTCTGGAATATTATAAAGAAATAGGGGGAAACGGGATTTTAAATAACAACCAAAAAAATCAAAAAATAACCTCAATCTGGTAATATCAACATGTTTTTTCCAAAAAAAATACATGTACAGTGCACGGAACAACAATTTCCGATTATAAACCAGAACTGCACATCGATTTTCCATGATTTAAGTGAGTTATTATCTTCAGAACTGCGCATGAATAGTAACATGTGTAAAATCACTATCTTGATTCTGTCCCAGCTTTTTGCCGGTGACCATGATGAGACAAAACAGAAGAAACATGTACGGAATGTTATTGAGACGACATTGACGAAGACAATCACAATGAATTCATTAAGAAAACGATGAATGTCCATTCGTAATAGGTCCATGGTCTGAGCCAGTATTTAGGCGAAGACAGAGAGCTGACCAAGTGTAATAATCTTCACATATTATTCTCAGTGGATATCATCGATTAACACTTTGTAAAAAAAGCTGCCGAGGTTTACAACTTTATATCTGAACTATATAACAAATTTCCATTTGAACATAAAAAAATCATATTGCAATATCTTAGAAAGAACACATCGTACGAAAAAGCTCCCAATGTAAAGTATTGACAATTTTGTAAATTTCTACAGTAATTTATATTTTTCAGCGTTTAGAAATCATTCCCACAATATTCTCCGATCTCTGTGATATATATATAAACTTTCCTACACCAACTTAACTTGGTTTTATTTATTAATAATAATTATGAGAAATAACACCAAAAATAAGATCTAATTTCAACTCTCGTTGGAACCGAGAAATAAGGACATAGCCGAAACCCTAAATGGAGAAACCTTTATTGCTCCTATGACCATACCCAAAACTAAATATTATTGTGTGAAAAGGGGGGAAACCATTATTTCCTTCAGATCAGATCAAAGTGTTACGGAATTATATTTCCATTCAGAGAGTTTTCTAATTTCTTTGTTAGTTTTATTCAGGTTTGTATTTTTCGTCATTCCGTAACAAACCTATTAAAAATTTTAAAGTCTCTAAATTTGATGAATGGTTGATACGACACTCAACTGTTGTAGAGTACCTCACCTATAAAGCTGATAGATTATATAACTGTTTTGTAGATTTTATCAAAATGTCGATAATACTCTCTTTAAAAGAAATTCTTGAAATGTCGTTCCGTAACGCTTGGACCTGCCTTTCAACTTCTTCCGCCTAATTCAACAGGTTACCATCAGAACAGTGGGGTTAATAGTCCTGAAATATTGGATTGCACAATAGAAGACAAAAACAACAACTATTTTCCTTTAGAAAAGATGTCAATATGATATGAATACACGCGCTTAAAGATTTTCTTTCCAATTAATAATGAAGGGCGAAATTGATGCCACCAGTACAAATGAACTTCATTTTCTTCTATCTCTTGCTCCTGTTCTCTTCTTCTTATCTTCTTCTTCTTCTCCTCCTCCTCCGTCACCTCCTCACAACTTCCTCTCATCCTTCTTGTTCTTTTTATTTTTTTGGTTTGTTGTTGTTGCTCTTCTTCTTCTTCTCTTCTTTTCTGTCCTCTTCTCCTCCCTTTCTTCTCTTTGTCATTTTCCTTCTTCTTTCATTCTTCTTTCCTTCTCCTCCTCCTCCACCTCTTTCCTTTTCTACGTCCTCTTTTTATTCTTTAATACGTTCACACCAACGATCATTAAGGCATACCTCAAATCGCTCCGATAAGTTCGATTTTACGGAGATGCGGGCGACCCACTGAATACATCTCCGAGATGAAGGATTTGAATGACAAGGACCAAGATGGCGCCCACTGTTTTCGCTTTTCAATGAGCTCAATCAATGTTTGCATTGTACTTTAGTGTCATCACATCATAGATGCACTCTTCTTGCTATAACACCTCCATTTCTAAATGTGGAGCGGTGCCAGTTCTCTTGTTCTCCTTTCGCTCCTTCTCGATCTCCTGCCGTCGTCGTATCACCGCTTCTCTTCTCTCAATTTCCATCTCATCGAGGGGTTCGTTGGGTTGTATCTTATTAGCTTGAGCGACGGGCGAGTGCGGGTATGGCTGTTTCCGCCGGGCCACAGCAGCTTTAAGCGGATGCGGAACCCTCGCGGATTCGGAATCGATCGGCTCATCGTCTTCGGTTCGGAAGGCATCCATCAAGGGTCCAGCGCACTTGGTCCATTCGTCTTTCCAGGGGAGTTCGTGGATATCGACTGAAATCTTGGTGAATAGAGGAGTCAAATCGATGTTTGGTTCTTCGTAGTTTATGCTCTTCAGGCCATCTGATTTCATGCGTTCCATGCTAAAATGGAGAAGACAAATCCTGGGTAAAAGAAAGAGGAAGAGACAAAAAGTAGTCATACCATCAATGCCTTTGAAATGATTTCCTCTGCGTGAATTACAAATGAAATCAGCCAGCCACTCCACATAAACCCTCACCTTTTTTAAGCTGCAGGATGAGGCAATTCGGAAAAAGCAATCAGGTCACAAGTCACAAGCACAAAGCCGCGGCATCTTATTATTGGGGGGGGGTATTATGATGCAAAGTGTAATAAGCTTTACATTTATGTTTCACAGAGCTAAGTGAATACGCGCAGTTGCGACTCATTTACACGGAAACAAGTTTAAGTCTAACTTCCAGTGTGAGTTTCTATCTTGTGTCATATCTTGAGTTTGAGTTTTGATTTTTAACGTGACTCACCTTTCCCTTTTCATCTGATTTTCTGTTAAGGTTTGTGTCTGAGCTTGTGTTTGGTTTGAGTCTAGCCTACAGCATGATTCTCAATCTTGTAGGTTGAGTTTGAATTTTGATTTCGGACGTAACTCATCGTTTCATTTTCATCTCCTTTTGTGTTTAGGTATGTGTCTGAGCTTGAGTTTGGTTTTAGTCTAGCCATCAACGTGAGTCTCATCTTATGTAGTAGATTGAGGTTAAATTTTGATTTCGGACGTAATAACTCACCGTTTCATTTTCATCTCCTTTTGTGTTTAGGTTTGTGTCTGAGCTTTAGTTTGGTTCGATTCTAACCTTCATTGTGAGTTTCAATCTTGTGTCATATCTTGAGTCTGAGTTTTGAATTTGAACTTGACTCACCGTTCCCTTTTCATCTACTTTTGTGTTAGTCCGTGTCTGAGTTTTAGTGTTTAGATTGAGTTTCAATCTTGTGTAGCATCTTAAGTTTGAGTATTGATTTCGGACGAGACTTACCGTTGCTTGTTCATCACCTTTTTTTCTCCGTGGTGATTTATGGTGTTGTAGAATCCAAATGATCCTACAGGTCTGCTTCGAGGGTATCCCTTCTGTTGTATCCGCCTGTACATATCATCATCCTCACCACCCCACCCCCAGTACATGTTGGAGAAGCCGTTCACACTGTGCATCTGTGATTTCGTCAGGCCGGTGACTCCACCGAAAAGATCCGGGTAGAGAATACTAGTTTAGAGATTGAAGAGAGAAGAAGTGAGACGGGCATAAGTATTATTGATCTTGAGTTAATTTATGGATTCTGTGAGTTTAAGGAGACGAAACAAACAGTTGCGTACTTAAAAGCACACACATGCTTTCTTAGCAGTCAGGTTAAACAACCCACCCAACCATAGATGGACGGGAGATGGACCGGCGGATTTAAGCAGTTAAACTGGGTATCACTCGTCTCGGCTCATCGTAAGACTCAAGATAGAACACTTTGGAGAAACAAACATCAACAGGGTCACAAATAGTCAGCATTCACTCAAAGTACCACTACGACGACGACGTGTCTGACAGTGAAGTCTAGAAAGTAAACGGGTTTCCCTGCATAATGTGAATTCTAGGACACTACTTGCGTTTAAATTTCACAGGTAGGACATATACGTGACATATTCATAATTTCTGCTAAGTTCTACAGAATGTGATGTCGGCTGCAAAAGGGATACACTACATTTAAGGCACAGCAAATAAAGTGCCCTCATCGTTCAATTCGTGACAGTGGGTAAAAAAAGGCACAGGGTAAATAATCTATAGTCAAACCTGCAGCTGTTGATGCTATATATCTTTAAGAAGTGCTGTGGATACACCTATATGTTAGCCATTTGAAAGGCATCTTTACATAACTAATCCTTTGTGAGTATTTAAGATAATTTGACCCACAGCATTATTTTTAATAAAAAATACATATCGACAACATGTTGATATTGGACAATCTTCCCCATGTAATTTATTAACATTGACTAGCACTGAACAATGAGGGCTCTATATTCACTGTGCATTGTTCGCTTTTTTCCGAGTATTTGCATGTTCTCGGTTTTCCTAAGGTCTGTCTGACTGACTTACGTGTATCCCCAGATGTCGTCGCCAGATATGAAATGTCGTGGCATGAAGTCGCAACCGTAGTAGTTGTTGACGTTGAGGGCTAAGTGGTCGACGTCGTGGAAAACGAAGCAGTCGTATCGGGTGAGCTTCAGGGCTTCGAGGAAACCGACGTTGAGTAGCATCGCCCGGTTGAAACTCATGTTATTATTCTAAAGGGGGAGACATACAATGTACTCGCGTCTGTTTGGAGCCAAAAGTGTGTTCACTCCAGGGGCGGATCTAGCTTTTTGCAAAGGGGGGGGGTCGACCCAGTGGCGTATCCAGGATTTTCTCAGAGGGAGGGGGGGCGAAATTTTAAAATCGCGCCGACCAATATCCCCCCCCCCCCTTGATCCGCCCCTGTACTCATACGGAGAGAACACACTTCTGGCTCTGATGAGATTAGATTTCAGTTTTAAGTATAGTTTGATTTCCATATTTCACATCACCGTCACTAAATGAAATGGGATCATACATGTACATCATAATGTAGGAGTCAAATACAATACTTTGTCGCATACATCAAATAGAGAGAGAGAAATACAAACCCAGATCATATTATAATTTACTTAAGGTACATAAAGCAAATTTGGGGCGAAATATGAAGGAAACTCGTGAAAAGCAGGGCTCGTATAATATAGATAGATTTCGTGATGTAATTATGAGATAAGAAAGATTCATATCTTTGTTTCCTGTACAGCTTTACCAACTCCAGATGCTAAGATTTGTGTTTGCATATTGTATAATCTAAATACTGATGCAAATATGTTGGCAAAAAATAGACCTCGATAACAAATTAATAAAACGACTGGTGAACCTCCCTAATATTTTTATTAGTTTTATTCGACTTCGCTTATGTAGGACTATTACTTGGATAAAATAAAAAGAAAATGCAATAAATTTTCAATAGTTGATTGTATTTTACCACGGTTCCCCACATAAAAAAAATCCTCTGTGTGCCCATGCCTTGAGCCATAATGCATGGCCGTCCAGAGGATTTTTTATGTTGGGGACTGGGGTAAAATGCAATAAATTATTGAAGATTAATTGCATTTTCCTTGTTTTTTTTTTTAATTTATGGAAACTGCCCCCTACCGTAGCCCCCGCTGCGTACAGTCATGGTTCAGTGACAAAGCAATGGCCTCGTAACTGTGAGGCCCCAGGATCAAAACCGTGTCGATGCGCTATATAATTAGTGCCCTTTTGTTGGGCATTAATCCTCATTACTGTCATTCAGTGGCGGATCCAGGGGGGGGGGGGCCCCGGGGGGCCCGGGCCCCCCCCCCCCTTGAGAAAAAAATCATGTAAAATCACGTGATTTTTACCTTTTTGGGGGTTGGACCCCCCCCCCCCCCCCCCCCCCCCCCCCTGGCGCTCAAGGGGGGGTGCAAATTGGGGGGGTGCGAATTTTTGGCCGGCGCGTTTTTCAAATTTTCGGGAGCAAAAAAAAAAAAAAAAAAAAAAGATGTGCTCTGTACCCCCCCCCCCCCCCCCCCCCCCCCCCCCCCCCCCCCCCCCACTGAGCGACTTTTCGGCCGGCGCGATTTTCAAATTTTCGGGAGCAAAAAAAAAAAAAAAAGTTGGGCCCCCTCCCCTAAGAAATCCTGGATCCGCGCCTGCTGTCATTTATGACTTAAGGGCATAGGTCCCCAAGTTGATAAGCATAGTAGCATATACATGCTTTAGGAGTCACGCATAACACACATAACACACCGAGGGATGATCCTAGAATTTCTTGTTGTCGCGGGCAGCGTTGCCTGCGAGTTCCAAGATTTCGGGTGTTCTTATAGATGAAACCTTGACTTGGAATGATCATTTACACCAAGTTACAATGTGCATTTCCAAAAGTATTGGAATAATCTCCAAGTTAAAGTTTCTTCTACCCCATGCAACCTTATTCCTTCTATATAATTCGCTAGTTCTCCCGTATATAACATATTGTAATAGCGTATGGGCAAATTGTGATTCGACAAAAATTAATTCTATTTTCAACCTGCAAAAGAAAGCCACACGTATTTGTACAGGTTCGCATTTCTTAGCTCACACTGATCCTTTATTCTATAAACTTAAAACACTAAAAAATTTCGATCTGAACACTACTCAAGTAGCAGTTATTATGTTTAAGTACATTAATAATCTGCTTCCACCATCCTTTGATAACATGTTTAGGTTTAATAATTCCGTTCATTCATACTCTACTCGCATATCTGGAAACTTCCATCTTACAAACCCCAAATTATCAATAACACACAAATCTGTTAGACATTCTGGCCCGGACATTTGGAATGATTTACCCGACAACATAAAGTCTTGTTCAACCATCTACTCCTTAAAAGCTACACTTAAACGACAAATAATACAATCATATGCTCCCCTCTCTTTAAATAAGTATAACAAAACCGTGACTTATTTATTCTTTATCATGCAACTGCTCACTGCACCTGCAATTGCACCGCACCCTCTTGATCACTCAGTTTTTCGAAGAGAGTTATGTCGCCAATTCTTTTTACGAGGCCGCCATCCATCTCCAGCCTAACCGCTCACGATGGTGGTCTCCTGCGTTCCAAATTACCTCTCTAATTTATTGAAAATATTTCATTTTTCTTATGTTATTGTATGCTTCGTACATGTTTATCGAATGATATAATTGTACATGATTTTTCATTCAATTACTTTTGTAAACATTGTATTCATTGTATTTGTTATTGTTCGAAATTTTGTACTTTAACTTTGAATTTGTATATTTTTGAACGCAGAAATAAAATCAATCAAACAAACAAACAAACATTAGCAAATTATTATTCAATAAAATCTGAGAATGTATACTATTATCTAGATCTATTATTTTTAAATTATTTTTAAAATAATTCCATAAATTGGGGTAAAACAAAAATATTCCAACCTTATGAACATCAAACCGGGATGGGGGCGCATATCAGCTGTCTGACATATAAGACAAAGTAATCGCCAAAATGACAACCACTGGCGACCGATAATAATAGGGACTTTTAGATTTGCGTGGACTGATACGTGTGACGTCCATTGAAGGCAGTGCATTAAAAGGACGTCGATCGTAGCATAGACCTATTGTCTTCGTGCGAATCTAAAAGTCCCTAATATCAAAAGAAGTCCGATAGAAGCGCATGCATGGAGACCCATTATATTATAATACGGTATGTGCTGTACAAGAACGGCATATTAATGATATTTTAACGAATGTTAGCTAATGTTAATGTAAATGTATGCGTATTCGTTTATCAGTTGGTGAATATGAGATGCAATTAACCACCACCGTTATGAGTATAAACTGACTTAGTTTTTGTTTTTCGATTATTCATAATTTTGCCGTTTGAGTATTTGTGTTTTATGAGGTGCAGGAGGGTCAACATTAAACAATGTAGAATCTTCTCGCCTTATATCATTGGTTCTAGTATACCTACCCCCTGGACATCCATCCCCGGGTAACCACACCCAGTCAACTTACCCCTAGGACAACCACCCACTAGGGAAACTACCCTCTAGGACGACTAACCCCTAGGACAACTACCACCCGGACAACTACCCTCTAGGACGACTACCCTCTATGAGTCTAGGGCAAACACCCTCTAGGACGACTACCCTCTAGGGCAACCACCCTCTAGGGCAACCACCCTCTTGGGCAAGTACCCTCTAGGGCAACCACCCTCTAGGACAACTACCACCCGGACAACTACCCCCAAGGACAACTACACGCGGAAAACTAACCCCCGGACAACTACCCCCAGACAACTACCCCCTACGACAACCATCCTCTAGGACAACTACCCCCGGACAACTATCCTAGGGTAGTTGTCTGGGGAGGTAGTTGTCCGGGGGGAAGTTGTCCGGGGGTAGTTGTCCTAGGAGTAGTTGACCGGGGGAAGTTGTCCGGGGTAGTTGTCCTAGGGGTAATTTGTCCTAGGGGGTAGTTGTCCTGGAGAGTAGTCGTCCTAGATGGTGGTTGCCCTAAACAGAAGTTGTTCTTGGGGGTAAATGTCCTAGGGGTAGTTGACTGGGGGTGGTTATCCGGGGGTGGATGTCCAGGGGTAAGTGTCCGGATACGTATATCATTATTATATTTTTCTCCACCTAAGACATAACCTTAGTGGATTACCTGTTCGACAACGAAGATGGAGAATTCTAGTTGTTGGGTCTTCAAGAGTGGGATCATGTGGCGAAGAAAGATGGCAAGATGGCCGATTCGATCTCGAAATGGCACCACAACCGCAACCTAATGAATGAGGAATATAAAGGGCATGGTCTATTGTAAAGTAATAAATGAATAAATGAATTTATTTATTAATTAATGAATGTACTAATAAATAACTAGATGAATAGATAACGTAACGAGTGCATAAATGAATAAATGAACAAATAAGCAAAAATATTTAATTAATTAATTTATAAAAAAATTAAAAATTATTAAATTTTTAAAAATGAATGAATGGATAAATATATAAATGAATGAAGACCAACAAAAAATAGGAACAAAAAATATACAAATGTAAAAGGTAAAATAAAGAATACGACACAAAAACTTTCAAAAAAATCAACTTAAGGGCGATGTCGACACCATATCAATCATGTTAGGATTATATAAAATGCCATTATATAAAATTGCCCTTCAATATGCTAATTACACACACAAGGATAATGAAATAGCTATCGGTTGATGTTTTTTCAACATTTATTTCGAACGTGTTACAGAAAATTCATCGCGAGGCAGGGCTGAAGCATAGCTCGTATAGAGTATAGAGATATTTATGTCAACGGAAGTTGAGTTTGCTCAGAGATTAAATTTATAAAGCAGCAACATCCCATAGAGAATGTACTTGGAGGAGGAGGAGGGGCTATTTTCAGCTCCATGAATAAACTCGTCTGTTGGAATCAAGAATGACATTATCTCTATGTGAAGTGATATGATTTAACGCCCTTCTGGCTCCAAACAGACAACCAGACCTTTGAGTGTGTGCGGGAACGCGTGTCCCAACCATGTCTGTCAGTACGCTATGATCTTACCTTCCATTTGGGTGAGCATCCCATAGGTTTCCAGTGACCTCCTGGTAGATAGATGTACCCATCCACGTCTATCATCAGGCCTAGCTCATGGAATACCTCATCCACCGTCTGGTTCCTCTCCTCCAAGATGGCCGTCTTGTTCACCTCCTCCAGAATCTTGTTGCTGAGACGAGAGAGCCGTCCAATGGTTGACATGTTATCGCCGAAGGTCTGCCAGCACAACTCGTCCAACGTGATATAGGAAACGTCGGTACGCAGTCGGGCCGCTGGAAAGAAACACGGTACCGAGAAAACATGGGTGACTGACTACTCTGGCAATATGGGACACAGAGGTGATCCCAGGATTAATGTAACCTCCGACATCACCGGAGTTCCTAACGTCAAGCTTGATAGAATCTGGCGCTGACGGTTGAAGGGTAGAGGAAGAAGAACTGGTTGAAAGAGAGGGGAGGGGCATTGGGTTGAACTGATTGAGGAGGCAAATGCCAGCGTTTCCTGGGGGTACTTCATGCGCGTGTGGAGAGACTGGGCGCCGGTGAACTTGTATGGAGGGATAGTATCAGGTGGGACCCCAGGATTACTGGGGAAGGGCCACTATAACATCACGGCAAACAAATAGAAATCAATAGCATGAATATGTGATTAGGACCATGAGATATTAGGTCGGAATACTATAAATTTGGGCCCTGAAATATTTGGTGCCACGAGTTATTGAATGTACAGTTGAGTATTAGTGAAACTGTCTGAACGCATTTGGGAAAGGTTGAGTATGTAGTTCATAAAGCCGTCAGCCGTCTGGTTGCTTACTTACAAGCATTTATGCTTTCTTCGCAGTCAGGTAAAATAAAAACCAATAAGAATTGATGTAAATTGTAAGGTTGATGGAATGATCAGAATCAACTGCTGAATACTGTACGCGCAAAAGTCTCGCGAGTGAACATACTGAACATCTTTATTAGTCAGTGAGAATTTTTTTTTTTTTTTTTTTTTTTTTTTATCGACGAACAAACCACTTATTAGTATTTTTCAAGTTCAAGCGTGATTTTCCATCCAGTGTCATATTCACGGAAGCCTGAAAAGAATATATTGCTGAACTTTTGTTTGACTTTCAACCAATTATCTTGATTCAGCTAAATCCTCATGTTTGTATTTTACACAACATTATGGTCTGGCTGCTATTTCTTATTACGGAAGGAAACAAGCAGGCCAGTCCCTCAGATCTATTAGTGTATTTATGTAGTATTGCCTATATGTAATAGGTGAGTTTCTTAGTTGTGCTTACATTACATTTTAGTCAAACAATTATGATGACAGAATGACTTTAGCATGGGCTCTTAGTCTTAGCCAGTTTTTCTTTCTTGAAAATCAATACAAGAATTTTCCGTGAAACTATTTCTCTCTCTCTCTCTAAGTGCCATATCGATTGACTTTGGCGATCATGCTGTTCCACAACCCTCGGTTCCTAGCCTTCTGTATTAGTACCACTCCCAGTTCTTTCACTCCTCTCTCTTCCAACAATTTCTGCAGACTGTCCATCCAAAGTATCCTCCTTCTTCCCCTACTATTTAGGTCTTCCTGAGAGAAGAGGAGGGAGATGGAAATTCGCGACGCATATTAAAGTTTAGATTAGGCCTTGCTAAGGATCCGCGTAGACAGCAGGCATACCATGCGGACATCCGCGGCTATCTTGAAATTTCCTTCAAGTCATCGTTGCTAAAAAAGGTTGTTTTTAACTACTTAAAGGGATAGTTGAGTTCTTTTTTCTGACCGCAAATGCATTAAAAGTGCATGGTTATTGCTCTTATTCTGATCTATGACATTTCTAATGCCCTTTTAGGACCTAAGAATGCTATGAAAGTAATTTTAGATCCCCAAATGTGTGAAATTTAGCCAATATGATCAAACCAATTCAGCTCCACTTTCAAAAAAATATGGTGACCGTTAATTAATTAATTAATTGATTAAAAATAGCAATACATAAGCCGGCTGGTTATGCGTAATATAGCCAACACGAAAATGCCAACAAAAAAGCCAACATCGGCATTGGCTGAAATATTTCGATTTTTCAGTGGCTTTTTCAAAATTATCTAATATTTTGTGGTGGTACACAAGTATTAGAAATCGTTATATTTCTGGATATTTCAGCCGTCTCTGCACCGATTTTGATCAAACAAAGATGATTTTGTCACTTAAATTATATGTTCTTGCAAATTTGACACACATTTTATCATTATCTCACAAAAAAATATTTTGTGTAGCGCCCTCCGCAACAGAACTCAACTGTCCCTTTAAACCGAGGGCGTTTACAGAGATTAGGAAGCGATCTATTACTAGGGTTGATGATCGATGATAGATTCATGTCTGAAATTAATATACGGCCAGGGTCCATATTTTCATTGTAAAAGTTTCTTTGAATTTTATCAGGTTCTTTGATTAAGTCCATAAATATTGTATCTTTTATGGAAAAAATCACAGAACTATCTCTCCTTGGAAACTGTTCAAATAGTGATATTTCAGAATCTGTTGAATGTTATAATTCTCTATTAAGAACTGTCCTTGATGAGTATGCTCCTGTGAAACAGAGATGTGTCACAGTTCGTCCTAACACAAAGTGGTACTGTCAAGATATTGCAAACAAAAAACTCCAACGTAGGAATTTGGAGCGCAAATGGCTTAAATCGGGCCTTGAGTCTGATCGTGTGAAATATCAGAACCAGCGTCAGTTGGTGCAGTTAAGTGTTCGCGCTGCCAAAACGTCATATAACTCTATGCTGGTTGAAAGCTGCACAAGTACAAGACAGCTGTTTAGAGTTGCAAACGTTTTACTTAATAGAAGTAAGAAATCTCCCCTTCCTACTTATGCGAATCTTGCAGATCGTTTTAACAAATTCTTTGTGGAAAAAATTCAGAATGTCAGATCAGCTCTTACTAATATCGGAGGGTTTGAAATTCCTTTGATTACAGAGAAGACACTAGATAAGCTATCTCCAACAACACCTAATGAGATTAAGTCGATCATAATGAGTTCACCTTCTAAATCTAGTGAACTTGACCCCATACCAACATTGCTTTTGAAACAATGTCTCCCTGCTATTATACCATCAATTGTAACTATAATTAACACAAGTCTTGGTTCAGGGTTAGTTCCTGACAGTATGAAGATTGCAGCAGTGCGCCCCACCTTGAAAAAATCCAATTTGGACAGTGAGTGTCTTCAGAACTATAGACCTATCTCAAATTTGTCGTATCTGTCCAAACTCACAGAACGAGTGGCTTTCTCACGTCTTCGCACATATCTTATTGAAAATAATTTAATTGATAATTTTCAATCTGCCTACCGGCCACACCATAGTGTGGAAACTCTGCTAACTAATCTTGTGGACTGTGTCCTCTCCGAAATGGATAAAGGTAACATTACTTTTCTTGTGCTACTTGATATGTCAAGTGCTTTCGACACTATTGACCACACAATACTTGTTAAGAGACTACAGTCTCTTGGGGTAACAGGCACTGCGTTGCAGTGGTTTTCATCATACATTCATAAAAGAACCCAGTATGTCTCTGTAAATAACTCCCAATCTGACAAAACTTATCTTTCATACGGTGTGCCACAAGGGTCTGTTGGTGGCCCGTTAATGTTTTCTGTTTACCTTGAGCCAATCAGTACAATAATTAGAAAGCATAATATAAAATATCATTGTTACGCTGATGACATTCAGCTTTTCATTTCTGTACATCCTTCCTCAGATGCAATTGCCGATGCTAAGAGAACTTTAGAAGCCTGTATTCATGACATGAAAGGCTGGATGGATTCCAACGGTCTTAAAATAAATGAAAATAAAACTGAGTTTATCATTTTGGGCTCTAAGAACTCTTTACTGAGAGCAAATCATACTCATTTAAGCTTGCATCTAGGTGACAAAGTTCTAAAGCCAGCCTCAAAGGTCCGTAACCTCGGTGTGATATTTGACAATAATATGTCATTTATTGAACATGTATCTAGCATATCAAAGTCTGTAAGATATCAACTGCGGAACCTTGGGTTCATACGAAAATCTCTGACTCAAAAAGCATGCGAACAATTAATCCATGCATTAATCTCATCCCGCTTAGATTTTTGTAATTCTATTCTATTTGGACTCACAAAACAGCAGCAAGACAGACTGCAAGCCCTCCAAAATTCCAGTGCAAGACTCCTTACTTTCACACCAAGAATGTCTTCTATTACGCCTATATTATGCTCTCTTCACTGGCTACCTGTCCAGAAAAGGGTCCACTTCAAAATTATGTTACTTGTTTATCGGGCTCTCCATGGAATCTCGCCACAATACATTAAAGACTCACTACACTCCTACAATCCAACTCGTACCTTAAGATCTGGAAGTGATAATTTGCTGCAAATTCCCCGTACCCGTCATTCATGGGGATACCATGCTTTTTCGCATGCAGCAGCCAAATTATGGAATAAGCTTCCCTCATCACTTCGCTGTATTGCAACATACTCTGCCTTTAAAACTCGTCTTAAGACTTACCTATTCCATCTGTAACCCAGTATTTCCTTAAGTTGTATAAGTTTATTTTACTAAATCAATAATTGATATGTTATTTGTATATACATTTGAAATTAATTAGTTATCACCCTTTAGTCTCATTGGCTGCCTGTGTGGGGCCTGTTGGCCTCAGATGCTAGAGCTTCTGTGAATAATGTGCTGACTGGGCTAGTCCCTTAAATTGTCAGTGAACGGAGCAGCTGGAGGGCACCGGGCCCCATCAGGCAGAGCTGAGGATTGAAATGGGTTATAACAAAATATCGCAAAAAATATTGCAAAATTATTTACTTTACTTGTATCAAAGAGAACTGTTGCTGAGCTAGCGCCATGAGCGTCCCTGGACGGTGTGTGCGCTCTATATGTTTACACTATTATTATTATTATTTTGGGGGGATACGTGGTCAAGCGGAAAGTATGTCAACACAACAAGGGGTGTCGCAAGACAAGTGCGTGTGTGTGTGTGTGTGTGTGTGTGGAGGGGGGCGTGGATAAAAAATTACCGACGAGTTAGGAAGTTAAGGAAAAGTAAGCATGCTAAAAGATGATTAAATTGTACTTTTTTTTTCGACGTGGAAATAAAGATTCAAAATTTACCGATTTGACAGAATTCCTAATCAAAGATTTTCAACGGACTATTTGCATTGGGCTAAAGAGGGGGGTGTTAGACCTCACTCCAACCCCTGAACTGACTATGGATTTACGAATCCAATTCATTGATCTCTATTACAGTCAAACCTGCTTTAGTGACCACCTGTCTAGAAAGGCCATAGTTCGAGTTCGAAATGGCCAAGCGGCAAACCATGCAATGGTATTTTGTCAATAAGATCGCAAAAACTTTCAACTTCAGGTCATTTTGTATAACCGTGTTGTATTGCCTTATAAATCACGTACAGGGGAGTGTTTCACAAAGACTAAGATTGAATTTAAGTTAGACTTAACTATGGCAGGCCGTTCATGCCAATGTTTGCTCTCACCATTATAATCTTTAGATAATATTTTTTCCTTCAATAATGAATTTTCAAAAAGTCTAAATTCTTTAGATGTATGACCATGATTTGTACGTCCCTTGAGAGACCAATGCCAGTGAATGGTGAGAGCAAACAGTGGCATAAACGGCCTGCCATAGTGAAGTCCAACTTAAAGTCGATCTTAGTATTTGTAAAACACCCCCCCCCCCCCCCGATTTAGTAATAATGCCATCGTACTCATTGTAATGTTCGCAGAAGGTTCGCAAAAGGTGATGCACAAAGGATATCAAATGTTTACAGTTTACGTTATTCTACATTGTCTATAAAAGTAAACAAAAATGAATAACTACATTCTATATCATGAAGTAAAAGGGAAAGATAATTTGTTGTTATAACTGATACTTGCACATGGGACAAAACCATGGCCACAATCTCTTTAGCTATATAAAGCCATGCTTGGCCCTTCTCCAGGCTATCTAAGCCACGCATGAGTTTGTATAAAATTATCTGTCTCCATGTTCCGAAGCGGTGGATTTAGGGGAAGGGGCCTCATGGGGTACCCGCCCCTCCCCCTTTTTTTCCAAACCAAATCTGTCATAATATGTATACACATCAAACAGTGCAAAGCTGCTTTACTAATGAAAATATTGTCTAGTGCCCGCCATTTTGTTGTTGTTGTTGTTGAATACTTGCTTCTTAATTTATTTACTTCAATCTTTGCAATTTGATTAATGTATGTACAATGATTGTATTATTGAACGGGGACAACATTGACTAACTTTTGCTAATTGTTTGCTCCATGCATTTACCAAATGTAGAGTCATACTAAAAATACAATGTATATGAAAGGTTGGTAATAACTTAAATGAATGAATGTCATTGTATGAATGTATGAATGAATGAACGAATGAATGAATGAACGAATGAATGAATGAACAAAAGGATGAATGAATGAATGAATGAATGAATGAATGAACGAATGAATGAATGAATGAATGAATTTACTTATGTATTTATGAATGTACGTAGTAATTCAAATTGTATTCCCAGAAAACAGAACCTTCGTAAAAATGACTTACCAGAGGTATTTCTGATGACTGGTGGTTGGCTGCAAGTAAACGTTGGAGACGCTGTCAAGAAGAGGCAGAAAAGGAAAAAAACGATAAAACAAAAATAATGTGATTAATCAATGATTTCCTTACACCACCAACGATGTTCTTGCCTTCCAATAATGTACATCCAAATACAAATATATTATTGATTATAGAAATGTTGAGTCAGAAACAACTAAATGTAAAACAAAAGGCCCAGTTCTTGTAAATAGTTGCGATTGATCGTAACTGAACTTGAAATTGATATTGACCGCAACTCTGCAAATTTGAGATTGATAGTAGGGCTTGCGGCGGTCGATTTTGTCCAAGCGCAACATTTTATAAAAACGAGAGCAGATATGAACTTCTCATGAAAGAGTACCGGGCTAGCTAGGAAAAAATGGGTGAAAAGCATGGGAGGGAGCTAGGCGTGGGTTCGCGTATTAAACTCGTACGACATCGTACCACTTCATATACTATCTCGTACTCCCTCAGATAGTCATAAGTCAGCAGACGGCTCCAACAGGGAAATGGTGTTCACCTTTATTTAAATGTGGATTCCTAAGTAAAACAAAATTCTAAATAAAAATCGGTGCCCAAAGTGCCCAAATGCTTTAGGGGCCCACCAGTGTTTAATGTATTTCAGAACACTTTTGGTGTAGAAAACCAACGATGAGCAATATACTGAAATATGGTATAGGTTAAGACACATGGAACACCACAGGGGCCCTTAAGTTGCTCCAAAAGGGCCCTAAAGACCAGCAACTCTAAACAGTCAAGAGGACTGCTTTAAACTATTTTCTGGGGTAATAGGTTCACCGTATATCTTTATTTCCGTATACAAATACAATGATACACGTCAATGAGGCTTGGGAAATATATGTCTCAGGTACCCAAATGTAGCATAAGTGATTCAAAGCATCAAACTAAGATTAAACTAAATATTGTCTTTTTACATACATTTTTATATGTGTAATACAAAATGTTAATTGTTAATTCAACCAATATGTCATCGTTTTCTTTGGGGGCACATCAGGGGCCAAGGGATACCTGAAGCTATTCATCGCGGCCAAAAAAAAAAACTTATGGATAAAAAGCCATATTTCGAAATACGACAGAGAAATAGCCAAAAGACTTGGACCAAATGTTCATGCAACGTGTATGTGTAGTCCCGTATACCCAATTCTGTGTGCAGTGCACGTGACTTCCATTCAAGATTATTCGATTTCTTATCAATTTTAGGATTATAAAAGCTCACAATATACACCGATTGTACCACATAAGCAACCTCTCAACAACAACAAAATATCCAGAATGTAATCAAGTGACCAGAATTGAACTTTATATTTAATGAATGGAAACTGAAAATAAGCATTTTCAATCGAGGATTATGTAGATATAATTCATACAGTGCGACCCAGAAAATACGAAACCGAGAATTATCGATGTTTTATCATAACTTAATCATAATTAAAATTAACAACTGACACATATTTGTAAAGCTTAGATCCTCCTCTTTTATTTGATGCAACGCATATTTCACGCATGAGTGATTAAAAGCAATTTGAAAGAAGGAAACCAAAAAGTCATTCAGCGGGCGGTATCTGAATTTCGAAGAAAAAAATTCACCTTTCTAGAAAGTTCATTTCTCTATTCTTCCATATGACACCTTAATCAGGAAAAATGAGCAAGGAATAACAAAGTTCTGTTTGTTTTAATCACTAATGCGTGAAATATGCATCATATGAGTAGCATCAAATGAAAGAGAAGGATCTAAGCTTTACAAATATGTGTCATTTATTAATTATAATTGTGATTAAGTTATGATAAAACATGAATTCTCGGTTTCGTTTTTTCTGTGTCGCACTGTTTAATGATGTACGTCTTGTCAAAACAAGGTTTTGAAATCATTGAACCAAAAGTTATGGTGTTTTTATGAGACATTATGGTATCATTTCTGGGTTAATGAACGGAAACTGAAAATAATTATTTTCATTTTAAGTTTTGAATAAAGTGTTTACTGGGAAGGTTGTTTTTGATGAATAACTCTTAAAAAGGAAGCCCTATTTAAAATCATAATGAAATCCTTATAACAAATGTTAATAATTATCTTTTGTCAAAGCACATGAAATGCTTTAAATTAAAATAAGTTGCATTTACCATGACAAAAAAGAAATTCTTCTAATTTTGTAAATACTAAAATGAAGTTTTAAACAAAATCTGCTTTTATTGAAACCAACTTTTTAAAGGGTGGAGTACCCCTTTAATAAACAGGGGTAATTTTGGGGTGTAATCGTCCTAGAGGGTATTTTTCAGGGATGGGGGTAATTGTCCTTGGGGGTTAAAAACGCCATCCTGGTGCATGTAAAAAAAATTGGAGGACAGTCCCGCGCATTGCTTAATATGTATGCTCCGAAGGTCCGAATTATAAACATTTAAACGATTAAGTACTTATAAACTATATAAATAGGATTATAGTTGCCTGTAGTCAGTGACCACCTGGTCCTAGTGAAATTATTTTTAAAAATTTCCGTTAAAGTCATTCAAAATATTTAGAACAAGACAGACACCTATTTTTGCCCCTTTAAAGAGTAGATTTCGTGCCCATTATTTTCTTGGTTTAATAAATCATCAATACCTGGTAATTTCACGCTTTTTATGTCACTGTAAACTAAAGAAGTTCTCAATTTTTGCCTAAGGACCCATATTCTGAAATCTATATCCTACTGTACTGCATACATAGTATCCTGAAATGTAATCCTACTGTACTGCATACATAGTATCCTGAAATGTAATATTAATTTTTTTGTCAATTTTCTATTGATAACACAAGCAAATTTTCAGAGGAGGAAATACTTATAGTTGAGAAGGAAATACTTATAGTCGAGAAGGCAATATGATAAGCACAAATCGGTTTCCCAGGTTCGTGTACATGCATATAGGGTCTGGTTGCAAAATGTTTCTAAAATAAGTTTACACATTTGCCGGGTAGTGTGGTTTATTTGCAAACAAAAATAATGCTCATAATATTCAACATATCACCAAATGTGAGTTATAGGCCCCGAAGTTAGTTAAGCTTATAATATTCTTTAAAAATAGTTTTTAAAATGAGAAAAATCTCTGTTGGCCATATTAAAAAATCAACAACTTCTAACCTTACTCTTTTCGCACATTTCTCAATTAAATGAAATATATAAGAGTTGCCAGTGTGAAGAGGAAAACCTGATCATTTATTTAGCCCCGTAAAATCACTGCCATATCTGTCTTGTTATTTTATTCCTTTAATTTAAGTCCTTACTGGTAGGATGACAGCTGTCTAATGAGCCCACTGAATAGGGACATTTAAATTTGCGTGGACTGATACGTGTGACGTCCATTCAAGGCAGTGCATTAAAAGGACGTCGACCGTAGCAATCCACATTGTCTTCGTGCAAATCTAAAAGTCCCTAAAAGACGTCACACGTATCAGTCCACGCAAATCTAAAAGTCCCTAATGAAAGAAAACTGGCCCTGTTGTCAATTTGAATAAGAAAAGAAGGATTTTGCCCCGTCAAATTACCGTCTTACTTCTCTTGATAACGTATCCATTTAAAGATAAACTTGAGTTCTGGTTTAAAAAATAACGAATTCCCACAGAATCAAACGAAACTTACACTGAAGGTTCAAGATCACAAATAAATGTCATTTGCCAAACAATGTTGGTAGAAAATGTACACTGGCTGAGTAATGAGCATAGAAAGAAAAGGAAATCAAGGTTAGTAGCCCCAACACCATTTGTGTAGTCCCATACACGTCTTCTGTGTACAGTGCTTGTTACTTTACCAAGACTGGGCCAAATTTATAATGGTTTTGATGACTTGCAGTACACACCAATACTTACATGATCAACTTTTTCTGATCCATTCCACACCTTTTCTTTCACAATGCAATCGCCTGACCAGAACTCAACTTTATTTTTAATTGGTAGGATGACAGCCGCACAAGAATCCCTCTGGATTTTAAAAAAAAACTAGCACTGTTGCCAATTTGGAGAAGAAAATCTGGGCCCTGTTTCATAAAACTTGATATCCAAAACAAGTTACAAGCTACTGTTATAAGCTACTGAAATCATGGCATCTGATTGGCTGAGAGCAAACTTGATATCAATAACAAGTTACAAGCTACTGTTATAAGCTACTGAAATCAAGGCATCTGATTGGCTGAAAGCAAACTTGATATCAATAACAAGTTACAAGCTACTGTTATAAGCTACTGAAATCAAGGCATCTGATTGGCTGAAAGCAAACTTGATATCAATAACAAGTTACAAGCTACTGTTATAAGCTACTGAAATCATGGCATCTGATTGGCTGAGAGCAAACTTGATATCAATAACAAGTTACAAGCTACTGTTATAAGCTACTGAAATCATGGCATCTGATTGGCTGAGAGCAAACTTGATATCAATAACAAGTTACAAGCTACTGTTATAAGCTACTGAAATCATGGCATCTGATTGGCTGAGAGCAAGTTTGTCATAGAAATTTAGCAGTTGTTATAGATAACAAGTTTTATGAAACGGGCCCCTGGTCCATTATTTAGCCCTATAAAATGACTGTCTTACCTTTCCTGATATTAGATGAGTTGGACTGGTAGGATGAGATTTGACCAAGCTTCCCTCTTAAACCAGAATAATTTCCATCTGTGAAGAGTGACAATGCGGATTTCTTTCCGTGTCCGGGGCGAACTGTGTAATATAAACAGAGATTACATCATTATATCATTTGGTATATGTCTAACAGGCGCGAATCCAGGATTTCTTAGGGGGAGGCCCAATTTTGAAATCAATTTGAAATTTAGTGTGCTAAAATTTGGAAATCGTGCCGGCCGATATTATGTGTGTGTGTGTGAAGGTGGGGGGGGGGGGGGTGGGTAGTGAGCACTAATTTTTCTTTTTTGCCCCGAAAATTTGAAAATCGCGCCGGCCGATAGTGAGCGTTTTTCTTTTACCTAACACCCCACCCACACCCCCCTCCCCCCCCCCACGCCCACATTGTGCTGGCTTACTATGTTTTTTTCCGACAAAAATAGAGAGAAAGTGCATATTATTTTGTTATATTATACTTTTTGAAAGGTTACCCAAGTGACTCGCGGGCACCCCAATATACCTGTAGGAAAGAAACGCACTTTTTTGAAATCTTCACTTTTTCATGCAAAAGAGTATTTTTGTCTATGCACGCAAGTCAGTTTGAGCGGATGATACAACATTTTCATATAGGGCATCTTCTCTTTGTTTACCTATTTTTGGGGGCCAGGGTGGGGGCCGCCCCCCCCCCCCGTCCCCTCCCCTGGATCCGCCCCGCTCTGGGCATACATATTCGGCTACAAAGGGAGCAGTGGCGTAGCTACGGAGGGGGAAGCACGCCCACCCCCCCCCCCCCCCATTCGAATGGCAACAAAAAAGGTGAGATGAAGGAAAAGTAAAAAGATCGTGAGATACTTTGCTGGAAAATGCTCTTTAAAGTATTATCATGTGAATGCACCTCTTACAACAGATAATGTACAAAAATCACAACAACAACAAATGTCATGAGTCAAATATAACTGAGAGGCGATAATGTTTTATCGGGACATTTTAAACAAGTGACATCCATGTATGACCTCAACCACACCAGCAAGACTGACACCAAACCGACAACTAACTGAACAAAAAGTACATTTCCTTTCGATTGCCAAGAACACGACAGGTTGGAATCGCTCCGGAGTCGGGATTAAGGTATGGCTGGGGCCTTACCAACTCTTCGTGTAACCAGGTAATGACTGAAATTAATATTTCCGGTTTTCACCAGGATACGGTCAATAATATAAGGCTCACACTTTCTACGGTTATCGACTTCCAGGACAGTGCTGACCGGATATTTGCACTAGGGTGGGTTTATAGTCGGATCTTAATCGGACCACACCCTTGTTGCAATGGCGTAGCGTTTACCCAACCATTAAGGGACACTGGCATTATGAATGGGGAGGGGGAGGGAGTGGGTGGGGCACCAGATCTAGTAGGTACTAGAGATGAAATGTGACTATTTAATGCCACCGACCAGGGGTGTCCTATCATCATATCCTTTCTTTTGTAATGTCCCCTTTCTCACTCCCCATTCTCTCTCTCTCTCTCTCTCTCTCTCTCTCTCTCTCTCTCTCTCTCTCTCTCTCTCTCTCTCTCTCTCTCTCGTTCACCTTATTTTATGTTTGCGTCGTTTAACTGTGGGGGTGGTGTGCCCTTAATATTTACACCGATGCCAACTGCGCTATCAATTCTCTGCAAGGTTATCTAGTGTTCAATTACTAGCTTGGTTTAGGCTACATTTGCTTTTTTGTAATCATTGTATTGATTGGTACCGTACTATTTACATTAGGCTTCTGATCTAAGTACTATTTTTGTATATATATCCTGAATCTTGATATTAATAAACTGTCATAAGATAGAGATGTCGTGGTCTAGCGTATACGTCACCGGGCTGTCGGTCACAGGGGCGGATCCAGCCGGCGTCGAGGGGGGGGGTCCAATTTGTGAGAAAATATTGAGCGGCGCGTCAGCGCCGCGTTCCGCGCTTGCGCGGACAGGGGGAGTCTGAGGGGGGATGTGTCCCCCTGAAAAGCTGAAGAAAAGTCGTATTTGTAAACTCAATTTGTGCGATTTGGTGTTTACTTTTTGCCAGGATATCATTTAAAATTTGTGACTTTTCCCAGCATAAATTTATGATAGGAGGAAAAGACTGTAAACACAAGAAGTGGGACTATGTGTGCAGTCCGCCCGTTGTGAAAAAAAGTCTTTAGGACACTGGTATTCATGGCACCGGTACCTCTAGGCAGGCGCGTACGCAGGGGGGGGGGGTTGGGGGTTAAACCCCCCTTTAGTTTTTTTATGTGTATATTTTATAACAACCCCCCCCCCCCTTCGGCGATTTTTTTTTTTTTTTTTTTTTTTTTTGGCCCGATTTCAAAATGTTAAACCCCCCCCCCTTGAAAAAATCCTGCGTACGCCACTGCCTCTAGGTGTAAGTGTTTAATATTGATATATGTATAACTAAACACAGCAATGATGAAAAAAAAAATTACATCTTATAAAGAAGAAAAAAATCCTGATGGGGTTTTAAGCATAATCTAATCATGAAAGACTGAAAAGATCTTTAATATGAACCATAATCATATCAACTATAAATACGAGCGAGCGTAGCGAGCCACACTTGGGTGAAATTAAAGAAAAGTTCCTCTTAATCCCTTTAAATTAGGAGCACTTTTTATAGGGAAAGGAAAAGGGGGCACATATCCAAAGGGGAAAATGACACTTATTTGAAATGAAAAAGAGCACATGTCAAAGTAAAAAGGGGAATTACCAGAGGTGAAAATGGGGCACTCCTCGCACTTAATAAGGGGCACTCACCAGAGATGAAAATAGGCACTTATGACAACGGAAAAAGTGCAATTTTCAGAAGAAAAAATGGCACTAATCAGAGATAAAAGGGGCACTTATTACAGAGTTAAAGGGGGCACTTTTCAAATTTTAATAAGGGCATGCACTCATCGGAGCTGAAAAGGGGCACGTATAAGAAAGAACCAAATCTCACGCACAAATTGTGCAAAAGAGGTGAGTAATTACGTCCTGCAGGACACAACACAAATCCCAGGTTGGTTTCCGGAAGCTGGAGAAGAATCATTTTCGCATCGTATAGTGATTTTAATTTTTAATGATTTACGCATCTATCCAATCTGTCCATATAGTGTAACAGTAACAACCCATCTGTGACACTAATAAACGATCTGCATGAGACTAATCTTATTCGGCATAATTTACATATAATAAATATTATGGGCAGATTGAAAAAGAAAAATTTAGACTGACAGGTCGTCTTCTGTGCACCTGTTCAACTGAATGCAGTGTTTTTACCCAGATTTTGGTGATAAAAATGGGTAATTTTCTGAATAAATCAGGCTTTTACGACCACTTTTACGGAACTAATTTTATGAATCCGCGAACTGCCGAATTCGGAAGCTTTCCCGACATGCTTCACGATGCCTCCGTGTTTTTTAATTTTCGCATTTGCTATTTTTTCGTGCTTTTTTCCTTAATTACGTTTGCTAAGTCGCGCTTTTATGTAGATAAAATATGTAGTCTCGTATTTTGCAGGGAAAAAAAAGTTTTTTCCGGGGCCTTGCCCTTGGTTGGTTTCTTTCTATTTCTCTTTAAAATACTTTTTCAAATAAGAGGGGGGCTCGAGCCCCGCCATACCGCGGACCCTGTACACTGTGTAACAGCATGATGATTTGACAGATGGACCTGAAGTTAACCGAGTCCTGAAATACTTTTGAACGTTGTAACTTGTACGCCCTAGTGTAGAGAGATCATCGGCATTTTGTTTCTATCATAATATATAGGCCTAAAACACGAATTAGGGCTAGTTTTGACCTGAAAACAACCCAAAGCTCGGTGCATGTCCAGCTGAAACGCGGGAGCTTGGCCTATATACGGATAGGTGAGGGCCCTGGGTCCACTCCTAACTCGTGTTTTAATAGCCCTTCTTTCTTCCCTTTTCCTTTCCATTCCTTTCCTTTCCTTTCCTTTCCTTTCCTTTCCTTTTTTTTTCGGGACGGGGGGGGGGGGGGGCCGGGCCCGTCGGACCCCCCCCCCCCCCGTGGATCCGTGCCTGGTCGGTCACATGGTTCGCAGTTCGAGACTCGCTGCGACACTAATGTCTTATTGCAAGACATTGTTCTGAATTTGCGACTCTCCTTAAAATTCCTTGAAAGCTTTGGCGCCTTAATGGCAGGTCAAATACAGCCGGAGTAATAATATAATACATTGTACCAAGTGCAGTAGAGTATAATGGTACATTGTTTTGTAGCTGCACTATAAAAATGGACCTATTATAATAAACTACACTATAAAAATATCGGGCAAAAAGTTGCCCAAATTTTACCCAACATGAGGGCGATTATGTGTCCAACCAACTGTTGGGTAAATTAAAGATTTTGCAAGATTTACCCAGCGTTGGATAACAAGAAAATACCCCATTTTTAACCAACAAAAGTTTACCCAATCAGAAATTTACCCAATTCTCACCATAATGGACAATTAAGTCGGATGAAATATTAAATGCAAAAGGACATTAGTGCCGCGGCGGGCCGCGAATTTTTTTCCCCTACGAACTTTGAGCTCGCGAGGGGAACCTGCGCATGCGCACTTGCGAAGGAAACCAGCGCATGCGCACGTGGAATCCGGTAGGGTGGCTAATAGGGTGATAGTAATTATACAAATCATTCTTTTGTCAACTCATCGCTAGCTCAATCGGTAAAGACCGCGTGATACTGATAGAACGATGGAGTTGACGTGAGGGTTCAAATGAGGGTTCAAATGAGTGTAAAAATGACGCCTGGCTGGAATGCTCCCCAGGGAGTGGAGAATGTGCATACATTGTGTGCGGGTAAGCCTGAATCCAATGACCGGGGTAATAATATACTTATCTGTAAAGCGCTTTGTGAGGGCCTCCGGTCCTGAAAAGCGCTATATAAGAACGAGCTATTATTATTATTATTATCTCAGTTTATTTAGTTTTTTGCCTTTATAAATAGTGAGGCAAAGCAATAAATAATCAAAGTCCAATTGTTTGTGACCTCTTTGCATGCGTCAAGTATAACAGTTCGTATGTGCGCATGCGCCAGGTATAAAAGTTCGTAGGGAAAAAATTTCGTCGACGGGCCTTGTCATCTACAGTCGTGTAACATCCACTCGACCACGACACCTCTAATATAAGAATATAACATTATTGTTGTGTAATAATGTTGCCTGACTTACGTTTGCCCAGTTACATCTGCCTAACTTATATTGAACATGTGTAATTGGGTAAATACATGTGGTTGGGAGAAAATAACCCAAATGTTGTACGAAATTGGCCCAACTCTAATTTGCCCAATAACATTACCAATTATTTCATCGGTTACTACATGGTGGGTAGAAAATAGCCCAATTACCGGACAAAATTTGCCCAACTTCGATTTACCAGTAATGTCTGCCCAACTTTTTTAACAGTGTCATGAAATCGTGGCATTGAATTTGATGTAAGCAAAATTGTTATAGAATCAAGGCCTTTGACCTTGATTTTAAACAAATGAAACAGCTATCTGTTACGGAATCCCCTTTTTTCTATTTTAACACAACAGCCTAGCCATGTTCGTCAAATGATGTCATACATGTGCTCACGCGAAAAGACACCATGGCATAGCTGAAATTAACGTATAAACAGATCATTTCCATTAGATAAGATACCTAAAACGACTATTACTTGTAAAATTCGGTGCATTTCATTGTCTACTTTTTAAAAATGGCAAAATGATTTGTTATCTATTGTCAGCCCGGAAAACGGATTTTTTTTTTTCTTTTTTTCTGTTTCTTTTTCTGTTTCTTTTTCTTTTTGTTCTTTCTTTTTTGTAATAGTTTTGTTTACAAAACAAATATCTTTACGTTGTCATTATCATCGACTCTCAATTCACCAAACGTTGGCTTAGAGATATTATTTTCTGCCGTTATACGAGAATTTAAAAATTCCCTCATTTAGTTATTTGCGACACAATCTTGGATGAAATGGGATCGATAGTGCAGTGGACGAGCTCGCTGATTGCATTTGACACATGGCTGCTTCAGCCAGTATACCCAAGAACGCACACATATAGAAACGAAACATAGGAAAGAAACGGAATAGACTTCATTACGACTAAGAAACAGAAGCACTAAGAAAAAGAGTTAAGAAGTTGTGCCGAGAGGTTTGCAAAAAAAATTTCGATAGACAATTGAGAAATACGTATACAAAGATCGTACATGCATTACCATTTGTCATTTTCTTGACTATTAATGTCATTATAAGTAATGTATAAATACATACTAGTACAATTATGTATATATATATGTAAGATGTTTCCATGTATCTTTCAAACGATTTTTCTATATTTAGAATTATTCTGCCTATATATTGTTAAAACTAAATAAAACGAACCATATAAATGAAGTTTTTTAATACAAAAACAAACCAAATGCAAACGTTTACATTGATGAATGGTACTTGTGACGTTTATGCTACAGTTTTACAAGATGACGGAGTTCTGTGAATGGATAATAAGGCCAGATAAATTGATTCTGAGTTTCTCTTCCCCTCATTCCTTAACAAAACTATTGTTTGCAATAGTACCATTATAATCCTTATGTTATTTGATACTTTTGTTTTTAAATGAAATAAATAGGAATCTGACGTCATTGATATATTGCAATTTCATCTAAATAAAACACCTCGGTAACAGGATAAGAAAAATAAAAAAAGATATTATAATTTCATCTTGTTTCGATCCTGTGTAGTGCGTAAACAAACGACTGTGAATTAACAACATTTGTCTTTTTAATTGGACCCAAATGGCATTTGTATTGTACAGAAACATATAATATATCAGATAAAATGAAACTCCTTCTCCTCCTCCTCATTTACAACAGAAAGGAAGAGAAATAATGAATTAAACTGACATGCCCTAGCCCTAATCCTATGTAATCAGATAAAGACGTATTGCATTTCATAGAGATATGATATATATTATGGGAGAAGATAATCATGATTAAGACTATCATAATATCTTTTTGACATGTGAAGAGCTTTTACGCAAAAGGCGCTAAATCCATTCCAGCAACTTTCGAGTAAATGTCATTTAGATCACAAAAACAGTAATTATACAAATCCTGCATAGATTAATTATTTTTTGATAAAATTAAATATTTTGAAAAAAACTCACCCCAAAAAATCATTATTTTACTTAATATTGCGATGTTTTGTCATTCCAATACTATACAAATTGGTATCGAAATGTTAGTAATAATGATAGCAATTCATGATTATATTCACAAGGGGGTTGTGTTAAGTTGTGTAAAAAAAAATACTCAACTTACACTGTAAATTCGTAGTGTAAAGTTCTGTAAAAAAAAAATTACAAAACTTAACACAACCCCTGTGTAAAGGAGCGAACCACCCAATGTTGTGGAAAGCCGTTACACAACGAATTTGCAGTGTAGGTACCCATTTATCTCCTGGGTATGGAGTGGCATATTTAATTTAATAATAATAATAATAATCTTTAATGGTCCACTCCAAATTTTATTAAACCGAAACGGAAATTTATTTTGCCCAATTGATCGTGAGCCCGGCAGCCACTGAGCAGCGCTAGATCGACGTTGCTCTATCCCTTATTGTTGAACGCCAAACAAGGTAGCAACAACTCCCGTCTTTTAACGTCTTTTGGTATGACGCGGCCGGGGTTCGAACCCACGACCTCCCGGTTGTGAGGCGGACGCTCTACTGACTGAGCCAACACTCCTTACAAAATTTTATTAGCAATGTGTCGGTGACCGAACCCACAACCGCTTTTTGCATTTAAAGTCAAATGCTCTAACCACTCGACTACGACACCCCTACTGTATACATGATGAAGCTACATATCCCGTCCCGCTTAACACCTCTCTATAACTCGTTGTTTCTTATGGCGAACGGAAATAACTCACTTACATGAATAGACTGCTGTAAAGGAAAAACGGAAACTCGTTATCGAGTTAATCACATAGCTCTGATGAACAAAGCTTCTACAACTCTTGATTGTGACGTCACTGTTTAAGGAGTACACTCTATTGTTCATATTTTCCTCTGTGACGTAGGTAAGAGAAAATTGAATTTTGGTAAAGATGAAACAATTTCATGTCGGTTTGTAAATATATCATTGAAGAATAATTGTCCTCTGGTAAACATCTGACGAGAAATAGTAAAAAGGTTTGGAACAAATTCTCATCCCATGTTAATGTAGTCACATATGAGTATTTCTGTGTATTTGAGGGAGATTATTGAGTTTATGCCTTTTCAATGTTATTACGACGAGACATGTTTGACTTATTATCCCTCCGACTCATGTCACACAACACACGGTTACTCAAAGCAGCAAAATATTAGCGTAAACCAACTAAGATTTACCTGAGACTGTGGTGGTTTATTAAATCTCCCATTCCCGAGAATCCGGATTCAGATTCATTCAGAAATCCACATTCGTTTCTTCCTTTTTTGAAAGACTGGTGTGAATGTGATTATGTGAGGCACATTGCCAATTAGCATAATACATGTAGTAATACATTTGTTGTATGCATTTTATGTTCATTCTGCATATGGCTTGGGCTCTGAGAGTTACTCAAAAAATTCTAGTTTCAAGACCTTTTTTTTTTTTACAGACGCCTCAAATAGGTAAATGGATAAAAAGAAAATACTAAAACTCGATAGAGAAAGAACTACACCCCAAATAATATTAATGATACTTGATAATGATGATAGTAATGATGATTATAATAATAATAGTAATAATAATAATAATGATAATAATAATATTGATAATTATAACAAAGATAATAATAATAATAAAATAATAATAATAACAATAATAATGATGATATTGATACTACTACTATTAATAATAATATTAATGATAAAATTAAATAACAACATTTGTGACGATGATAATAATGAAAATGATAATAGTATTATATTATTCTTTCAAATAATGCTTTGATAATCCGCTATACCTGTAGGGTAGCTCGCATGGTGTATATACATTCTTGGATCAGTCAAGGTTGAGTACTGATAAAATATTTAAAAAACCGTACCCCTAATTCTCGGTATATGACCTGAGGGGTGTTTCACAAAGATCCTAAGTTGAACTTAACTCTAAGTTGGACTTAAATATTATGGAGAGCCATTTGTAGCCTTATAATGAATTATATTCAAAAGCAACAATTCAAGTATTTTAGACTTTTCATAAATTCCACATCAAGAACTTGAAATCTTTCATGATAATAGAAAATATGAATGATTTGAATCAACATTTTAATATGCCTTTTAAAATAACTTGTACAAAATATTTTCAAGGATGCTTATGGCTTTCCATAACTGTTAAGTCCTAGTTAGAGATAAGTTAAACTTAGGATCTTTGTGAAACACCCACCTGGGATGTTTCACAAAGACTAATATCGACTTTAAGTTGGACTTAACAATGTTAGGCTGCCCATGGCACTGTTTGCTCTCACCATTCCTGGCATTGGTCTCTCCAGGGACGTACAAATCATGGTCACAAATCTACAGAATTTTCCTCTTTTTTTTGATAATTCATCCTTGAAGGAAAAGGAAATCTAAAGATCATAATGGTGAGAGCAAAAAGTGGCATGAACGGCTTGCCATAGTTAAGTCCAACTTAAAGTCAATCTTAGTCTTTGTGAAACACTCCCCTGGTGTTCTGGATGTTCTATTTCTACAGTCTCCTGTCTGTCCGTTATTATAGTCAGTATTTTCCAAGCTAAGTAATGGCATAACCATTATGTGCGTATGTATATATTAGTATGTGTCTTTAATGTAATGTGTTATGTAATTCATTATGTGATAAGCAAGATGTAATGACCAATTTCATTAACCGAATATAATTAAGGCAGTACATTACGGTTAAGGCCTTTAAGTTGAGTTTCTCGCTCGTAATGTGTTGTTGTATTTTCAAACGCATATCGCGCCCTCTCTATCCATTGATAATCCAAATCATATACGACTTAACAGTGTATCAGAAAAAGAAAATAGAAATTATTTGTGATCAAATCTCTTACCTATGATGTTGGACGTCAAATCAACCATAAATATAACCGCGGCTAACGAAATGAAACTTATGGCGACAAGACCAAACAAAATCTTTGATTTAGTCCATTTAATCCGTTTCAGGCTCATGATGGCTGACATCTTCTTGTCAAGAATAGAAATTAATCCCCTTTTCCCAAATAAATACGGCTCCAAGATGCTCACGAGACAATTAAATACCACGTCTGATGCGCGTCGACTGAAAATCTCGAATTCAGGGTCTCCCTTTGCCGCATTTTTACGCGCGATTTATCGAAGCGAAAAGTTGAAAAATTAGTCGCTTCGTCGCCTGATCGGAAACTCTGCGTGGATATGTCTACGTAGCGTGAATGTATACATGTGTTACTGCGTGCACTTGGCTTAGTATAGAGTGATGGTGTATGGCAGCAGAGTACTTGAGTGAAGGGTGAAACAGGAAACGAACCAGGGGTGGTGAGCTTGAGAAACTTTACTCACCCCTTCCTCATAGACACCATGATTCATGCGTATAGTCAAAGCAGCGCAACACTCAGCAATCCCTTCCCGACCGACCGACCGACCGACCGTCAATCAAAACATTACGTCATGAAAGCTATTTCGAGCACTTTCTTTAAAACTGTTATTTTAGAGGTATAGACGAATAACTGTCCAAATGTTCAGATTTTTTACGTGTGTTTTATTCAACATACTTACTGTTTTGTTGCAATACTAGAGATACAATAAAGAGTACTACTTCCTCCACTACTCACTATTACTACTACTACTACTACTACTACTACTACTACTTCTACTACTACTACTACTACTACTACTACTACTACTACTTCTACTACTACTACTACTACTACTACTACTACTAATAATAATAATAATAATAATAATAATAATAATAATAATAATAATAATAATAATAATAATAATAATAATAATAATAATAATAATAATACAAATACTACTACTGTCTACTACTTTACTAGTAGTAGTAGCAGTAGTAGTAGCAGCAGTAGTAGTAGTAGCAGCAGTAGTAAAGTTGTAGTAGCAGTAGTACAATTGTAGTAGCAGTAGTAGTAGTAGTAGTAGTAGTAGTAGTAGCAGCAGCAATATCAACATCAGCAGCAGTAGTAGTAGTAGTAGTAGTAGTAGTAGTAGTAGTAGTAGTAGTAGTAGTACAAGTAGTACTACTACTTGTACTTAATAATAATAATAATAATATCAATTGTAGTAGTAGAACTTATAGCAACAGCAGAGCAGAGCAGAGCAGAGCAGAGCAGAGCAGTGACTGTAGTTAAAGTAGCAGTAGTAGTAATAGTAGTAGTAGTAGTAGTAGCTGTAGTCCATGATTAATGCAAAAGAATTAGATAGTGATTTTTTGACAGTTATATACCCTGTGGTGAAAATCTCATAGGATAACGATTTTTTTTTTTTTTTTTTTTGTTCAATTGCGGAAATCCAATTCATGTTTTTAAAGCATGATATTACATTTATTTTTTTTTTAATTCGATTTCTACTGACAGTCAATCGAATAACAACTTTTAAAGGCAGGACAAAAACATTACTTGTACTTATTCCCCGTTGGGGGCGTAAACAAGTTAATAATTGACAACATTATCAACCCCTATTTATTACACATAATACAGTTTACATCTCCCTTTTATCTGTCCATGAGAATTTGAACTTAGTAACAATGGGCTAAAGACAAGGCTACTTGAAATATTTACTATAGCAATCATGAGAATATGCTATCAATTATGTTCGAAGAAATGATATTCATAAGATTATAGAAATATTATCATTTTCATCACCAGCAACCCGTCAGCATCATCAACATCATGATCAGCACAATCATCATCCCCATCATCATCATATTCATCACCATCATCATCATTATAATTATCATCTACGTAATCGTAGTCATTATCGTCAACTTTATCATCATCACCATCCCTTCATCATCAACATTATCATCAGCATCATCGTCATCATTATCATCATATTCATCACCATTATCATCTACGTAATCGTTGTCACTATCGTCATCATTATCATCCTTATCGTTATTATCATCATCAATAGCAGTATCATCATCATCCTAATCATCGTCATCATCACCACCATCACACCTTCATCATTATCACCATGGTCAATATCATCATCATCACCACCATCACCTGACCGGTAAATCCAACTGTTTTTTTAGGTGTCACATGACTGGTTGAAGTGATGATGATGATGACGATAATGAAAACAATAATAACAATAATAATAAAAATAATGATAATAATAACCATCATTATCATCATCATCAACAACGTCGTCACTGGGAAGATAAAATTAAAATGCTCAATATATCTTTATCAAATAATTTATTTCATTTTATTTTCCGGTTATACCTTCCAAACTTAAATCACGTAGCATAGAGTTAACATGTGTACATGATTATGTACAAAGCAAACAATGATTTTTTTTTTTTTGATTTTTTTTTTTTTTTGAATGCCCTGTTAAAATTTAAACACTTCATGAGACTATAATATCATTTTCATCAGATAAATATAAGATGATTATAGTAGAGAGAGGTTTAAGATAGTTTTGAATGTTGTTTACACATGAGTGTGAGTGTGCAAGAGAACAGATACTACGTATGAAACAAAGAAACGCGGAGAATCAATGGGAAAAGAGTAGGAGCGACAATATAAATATGGAGAGAGGGCGAAATGGAAGATAAACATGAGAGTGTTCAAATGAAGAAAATCTAACCTAACCATGTATAACCAGTTTAACGAGATTACCTGTGTATGTATATATATATATATATATATATCGGTAATGAAATTAATTTTGTCTGAGAGTATAATTTCAATGCCTTTGAATAATATACTATTATGAAATATCTACCGATGAAAAACATTTCAGAGTTCATATTTGCACATGTTAATACATAAATAGTTGAAAGTCATACATATCTGAGATGACTGGACTTTGCGAATGGCAACAAATAAATGAATAAAAATGCAACTGATAGTATGGATATATTATGTTGCTAAGTAAGTCATATAACGCCAAATGAGGTACATGAGGTTACGTTAGATTAAGTATGGCCAGTAGTCATAAAAGCATATTAACATTAGGTCCAGGCTAAAAGTGTACCAATCATCCCAAAAGGTAAAATTGTTTACAGATAGAATGTATGAACTCGAGCGAAAATATTCACCCGGCGCCAGGGTTGGCACTTGGCGCTCCTTTAATCATTGGCCTTGGCTTAAACCTTTTAAACAATTTTATGTTAGTCTTCCTTTAAGAACAGGCCTCCTATTGTCATTAAAACAATTAACTGATAATGCAGTAAAGTGTCAGGGTAACTTCGGGAGTCCTGTCGACTGACTTTTGTGCTTCCTCCTCTGTTCTTTCAGTTCTCTTAGTAGCCTGCCCTCTACGTTCACAGGTGGAAGACTAATAGAGGTTTGATCTCTTGATTTACGCACTTTGCGTCCATGACCCTTATCCGTGCGGACCTCGGGAAGGGTGATCCCGACTTTGGACCGCGCGAGCTGGAGGCGTGCAATAACCTCTACTTGGTGAATACTATTCAGGGCTTCATCGTGAGGGCTAATACTTCTCCTGTTGGCAATATCTTCCTTAGTTTTCACTGCCAGATCGGACAAACGCTTCTTCATCACTCGGTCCCGACGATGCGCGGACTCGGTTCTTGAGACGTGAGCGTCCGTTCCTTTGTGCATGCCTTTGGTAACGATTGTCCGTGCTTTCTGCGTTTTGATCTTCTTCGGTTTGGCTTTTACGGGAGTTTCGGGTATTTTCGGCGTCGCGCATTCGTTCACTTCCGGTACAGTCGGCAAGCTCTGGTCAGTGTCCTTACGGAGTCGCTTCTTTCGTTTTACTGTGATAGGATCTTCGGCGCTCTGCGCTGGAGAGGTTTCCAGGAGAGAAATGGCGGACGAAATTGGAATTAGAGGTTTTGATGGCGGACGACTGACTGGGCGTAACTGTTCATCTTTGCTTCCATTTTGTTTCGAAACTTCACCTGTAGGCTGAGATAATTCTGGAACCGTCTTTGAATGACCTGGTTTGGAATCGTTTGGCAAGGCTTTAATTGGTCCGGACATTTGCTCAATGCTTTCACTCTCGGCTTCCGTTGTTTGTGTGGTATCTTTAATCCCTGAGATGGACGCTCTCTTGAATTGTTTATGGACCATTTTTACCAGATTCGCAAATTCATTCCCAGCTGGTTTTGCTTCTTCAGATGACCCTGTAGCATCACCATTATCAGTAGAATCTTGATTCGCCTTAGACAAAGCCTTCAGAGGCGCTAACCATTTGCTTTTATACTTGGTCTCCCCGCGTAACGCCTCCTTCGTTGCTTTCGCTTCCACTGCCTTCAATTCGGTCGTCAGATTCGACGCGAGGAGTTTCGAGTTTGGGCCCTGCAGCTGCTCGCACAGTTTCCCCAACTCAACCTGCTTCTTCCTCAGTCGTCTGTACTCCATCTTAAAGATCGGGGATTGATTCCCGCTGCGAAGGCGACTCTCGAATTCCGATTCTTTGCTGCTGCACTGACGCTTGCTACGTGCAATGTCCACTAGAGCGACGCGCATTTCATTCTTGATGCGGAAGAGTTCTTTGAGTTGCGCGTCGCTCAATTCATTGATGTCTCTGTGCTTCTGGAGCAGGCGGTCCTCCTCGTACTTATTCCTGAGGTTGAGTCGATCAAAGGAGCGGCTGCTGTTTTGACGTAAGGAACTCCATCTCTCCACAGCCGTCTGAAACTGTCGGGATTTCCGCGTGATGATTGGTGTTCTGACCATGACGTCACCCGGTGTCTGCTGTACCGTCGTCGTAGTCATGGTGATGAGGTTGCTAGGTGGTCCCGTTGGCCACACCCAAAATCAACGAAGGCGATTCTGCACAGATTAAAAAGAAGAGAGACAAGAGTATTATGATTATGTTTGATAAACATGTTTCATTGGGGCTGGAATGGGAGGGTGGTGGAGGGAGAGTATCAAAAGACAGTGGGGAGGGGAGTACATGTATGAACCCTCCTCCCAGTCAACTTTGAATGTCCACGACAATGCCGAAATAACTTTATCCGGAAATTAGTAAATCATTTGACTTTATCATGTTTGCTGTAAAGCCTGTACATTTACAGCCCTCGAGACCGATATTTGCCAGTCTTGTGGCCTGGGCCTTCCTACAAATTTTTATGAGACCGAGTCATGGGATGTCGGTCTACTGGTCCGTTTCTTTCCAACATTACACTCATGAACAAAAACAAAAGATTCGTGGACCTCTGAAGTATAATGTAACTGACAATCACTTTTCAAGTCTGTTTTGAAGTTTTTTTTTCATAGTTAATGGCGATCAGCATTTCCACAAAATATGCTATTATCTCTTTTTTCCAATACCATGAAAACGGTGTTGGATTCACTACTGTGGTAGACTTCTGTTTGATAACAACTTCGTCTTCTTTCTTTTTTTAAATCTGTCATTGTAAGAATCGCTGAATGAAGGTTTTTTGATAAATGACGTATTAGTAATAGGCTAGAAGGCCACAAAATTCTTCAAAAATAGGATTACATGGTCCATAAAACACATTCAATACATTCCATTAGATGAAATGGGACAAAGTAAACAAAATGCCAATGTACTCCGTACATATATTTTATATATGTTAATGTGTACAGATGTATGAGCTACGTACAATACTAAACACTGCAAAAGTGCTCGGTATAAACAAACAAGGAAAAAACTGCCCAACATGAATGTGTCTGAATTGATTTGGGACAATTTTATTATATGCCCCAGCTTGGATAATTTCTGCTTATTTTTTTTTTGGTAAGAAGTGATCGTAACTGAGCAAACACATTGTCCAAGTTGGGCATATAGAGGCGGATCTGGGGGGGGGGGTGTTTCGGCGGTTTAACCCCCCCCCCCCCCCCCCCCCCCGGCAAAAAGCTAGATCCGCCCCTGGCTATAGTTGCCCCCAAAGATGGTCAGACACAATTATTATGCCCATGTAGCACATTTCTACCCGATATGTTTTATAGCAGGTTATAGCACATGCTTTCATACAAGATACAAAGTTTAGCCTGATTTACCAAATGGGATGATCATCATCGTTGAAGGATGGCAAAGAAAAGAAGAGACTAACTTAGCTTAATAAACTTGAAGATCTTCTACGCCCGAAAGTATACCACAACTCCACAAGAGGACACTGGTATATTTCACAAACGGCATAAAAATCCAATGAAAGACAACTGGCTGTTGCTTCGAATGTCGCTTAGCCACACTGGATTTATACAGCGGTGTCATATAGCATTTTGCAAGCTTGTGGTACAGTTGAGTTGGAATCCAGTCGACTCCGTGCCTACATTGTGAAGATCACAAAATCATCTTCCCGTCTTCAAAGCCGCTAGCATCCACTTCGAAATTATCACGAAATCACCTTCCCTCTCACAAAGTCAAGAAGATAAATGACAGATATAGACAGCATAAGCCTCGCATTATCATTAGTTCTCTATTTATGAATTGGTAGTCAAAACTCCACATAGCACTCCTGTCATATAAAGTTTGACAGCGAACTGGCTCGAGCATAAAACGTTGACCCGAGAATACCTTTTATGATTACCGCTGCTATGGCAACATAGTCCGTGGGTGGTGTCGTATTCTGAGGGTCCCATTCAGGTTTCAGGACATGCATCGCTATCTATGCTACTTTGGCATCGCGAAGAGTTTTATGGAATTGTATAGAATTTTGCCGGATTAGTAGAGATATTGAATAAGTAATATTCTCGGGTTAAGTAAAGAAGAGTAAAGTGACAAAAGCGATGTATTGAAAAATGACAGTGACCTTGGATTAACTATGAATATAACCCAAATTACCACTCCACAGGAATCTGAATTGGACGACAAGATCGTAAGGCGAAGACATGATGCTCTACATTTCGAATGGCATTGAAAAAATTGTCAAAATGGATAATGGTTAAGCACTACTCAAAATGATGATAAAGAAACTTGTGATAGGTTGATTTACTGCGATTATTGAAATTACAAATAGAGATCAGTTGCGATCACGTGATTGAACTAAGAATAATATTAATCTCATATCAGCAGACGACAAGCGTGATCGAATTAATGGGTATCGATTGCAAGTCAATCAAATTAATGGATTCGCCAATATATGCTTATCGGATAGATCTATAGATAAATGAGAATTCAATTATCATGTGATGAGAAATGGTGTTATTATCACGTACCTGTCGAGATTCCAAGATATCTATGTGATTAACCGAGATTGTTATCTTTCATCGTATGAGGATATTGGATATCAAAAACAAACTTAATGATGGGCGACCCCACGCCGTGATTTCAAAATATTAAATCAATGTAGAAAAGTCAATATCCATGATTAAAAAGTGTGCAGTGTGAAAAAATTATGTCGTAATAATTGAGATGATAATAGCCATGAGTTAGATACAAAATTCAGCAAAAGCGTATACAAACCCACAATTTTGCCTATTAAATTGTGTAGCATACGCATTCTGCTGAAGCATCATTTCGACATATTTTCATTGTAGTTCTTCGAATGAAGAAGAGCATTAAGAAATGTGACACTGAAATACAGTGATATTCATGGGAGGGAGTGTCCTGTACACGTTAATCTAGAAAACATCTTCTCGTTCGGTTGTTATTGATTACATAATTATGATTTAATCATAAACAGACGGCTAGTTAGTACGTGTCAAAATCTTCGCTTAGTCTTTAAATATCTTTCAGAACAACGAAAACAGACCATGGGGTGTTTCACAAAGATCCTAAGTCAAACTTAACTCTAAGTTGGAATTAAAAATTAAAAAATTATGAAAAGCCGTTAGCATCATTGAAAATATTTTGTAAAAGTTATTTTAAAAGGCATAAAATGTTGATTCGAATCATTCACATTGTCTATTATCAAGGAGATTTCATGTTCCTGACGTGGAATTTATAAAAAGTCTAAAATTCTTGAATTTTTGCTTTTGAATATAAATGGCTCTCCATAATATTCAAGTCAAACTTAAAGTTAAGTTCGACTTGGGATCTTTGTGAAACACCCCCAGGGCGTAAAATAGTTCAAGTCATTGAGAGGGGCACGGGGGTGGCATCAATCACCCGAGACATGCTGATAGATAGAAATGTGAAACAAAAAAGTCACCCGATTATGGGATGGGTGGGGAAGGGGTCGTACATGTAACAATCACATTCCTATCTCAAACTCCCCCCCCCCCCCCCCATCTCTCCCCCCTCTCTCTCTCTCTCTCTCTCTCTCTCTCTCTCTCTCTCTCTCTCTAGTTCTCTACTTCTTTCTCTGACCCTCTCTCTACCCTCTAATTTTTTCTCTCCCCCTTTCTTGTCCCTTTTCAGTTATTAAATGGTGGCGGGCACGAGCCCCCGCAACCCCTTTTCTCAGCAGGTGTTTGAGATGGTTGAATAAGGAAATATGGAAAGAGGAAAAAAGAGCAGTGTAGAGGTGGGTCATTCACTCGACCTTTGTCTGATTCCGACAGGTTGTATGATTTTAAAAATCGAAGCCTCGAGGTGTGTACGTGGTATGTGCTGTCAAAAGGAGGGATGGGTAAGAATTCGACAAGGATACAAGATGGTACGAAAGTTTAACCCCTACGCATGCGTGAATTCATCGCATCTTTTACAAATTCCACAAACTTTATTTTTTTAAAGGCCCACTGCACTACTGATAGCTTCTTGCGCCCTCTATATAGCAAACAATGGCTAATCGGTGCCTGTTGGTCCCCCATGATCCTCTTTTTCTTATGTTAATTGAGAGCTGATTTGATGAGATAACCATCTATCAGTGACATTGCAGGGTGGTCTAATCCCCCTGGCGAAATTTGTACTCATTGCCTTTAATATTCATTCAACTGCAATGACATCGAAATTTTACAATGACGAGGGGATAAATCGAAGGTTGTACGAAGAAAGATAAATTTTCAAAAGGATGATCAATAAATCAAATCAAATCAAAATCAAATCAAGTGTTTCTTTGTGAGATATGAGTGATTAAATATCAGCAATAGTGATTGAAGCATTCTTCATGCGTATACAGGCCTAATTCGTTTCTGCTACTACAGCCAGTTGGAGGTTGGGGGCACGACCCCCTCAGAAACCCGATTGGCATACCTAAAATAAAAATGAAATTATGCCCCTTTTGTACATAACATCTTGGATACACCATAGAATAAAACTCTAAAACCTTGAGACTAAGCATGAACAAAGTTCAGTCACATTATATATGCATGTATATAATGGTAGAACATAATAAAAATCAAATATTTGTTAAACAGAGTCCGAAACACACGCGGCAATTACATGTGTATTTATAGAACAATGCCGAAATATATATGTGTATATGCGACAACTATTGTGGGCAAACATATACAATAGCGACTGGGCCTAATGAATTTAAAACGGTATTGTTTGTTTTCCTGTAAAAAGTAAGCCAAATGAAAATGCATTATAGGGAAAGAAATATAAAACTGAGCTAGATCGAAAGCAGCCACTAGCAAGGATTTGCATGCATCACCACAGAGGCGTATCCACTTTACTTATGAGTCGGCAAACGCCCCCGCCCCCTCCCACCACCCTTTTTTAAACCTCAATCACTATGAATATGACTGACAAAGAAAGCGGACAAAATATACAGTTCCTCAGGTAGACAAAGGATCATCCCTTCACTGCTATAATCTAAAAATGTGTAGAACAGGTGTCACATGCATATTCACCTTTTTACATAATAACAGTGAAGGGATGTTCCTTTGTCTACCTGAGGAACTGTATATTTTGTCCGCTTTCTTTGTCCGTAATGTTCATAGTGAATATATTATAAAAGGAAATAATTAAATTAATACTCCAGCACAAGCATTATCATACATGTATGCTTCTGTGCATGTCGCCTCGCCCCTTCCGCTAAGAGAAGATTCCTCAGATATTTATACATTTCAGGATACGCCTCTGAACAAATTAAGCAATAAAAAACATATTCAATAATGAGGTAATAATAAAAGACACTAGTATCCAATTCTTACCGCGAAAGCTCCGAACCACCATGTCAGCCATTCAAACTGTGTCTGTATGCAAGCTAAAGGAGAAAAGCTTTTTGATTTTTCAAAGATAGTAATCGATTTTTGACCATCAAATCATTCTACGAATCTTCCTCTTCAAAAGTCCTCACAAACTCGGCCAAGTAACCCGGATCGGTAACCCTTCCAATACAGCTTCCCCGCATATAGTAGTAGAATTCACCCAAACAATTCCCTTCAAGGTAAGTACCCGCAAACAAAGCATCATATCTCCTTTACCAGCTCAAGTGGTCAATTAAGTGTTTTTTAATTGGGCTAAATGATTACAAAATTCGCTCTGGTCTACTTTCCGGTGAACTTTAGACAGACAGAGTCTGTCCCGTATCTCTGGCGTAGCTCGCTCAAGACAAAATATGTCAACGAAGTGTGTCGCTTTAGCTACTACTTTGACACGTTCGAGAAGAAAGATGAGACAAGAAGTTGCGTAGGCCTGAGCCTAGAGATGTTCACCGGTGGCCGAATGACGAACCCGCTGGGACGATTCGACGTGGAGGGCGTGATGGAATGCTTATAAACATCACAAACGCGGTCATGGGTCATGACAAAATCATTTTCAATCCTGTCACTCATAATAATGTCTGGCAGACTCTCCCACCCCCCCCCCCCCCCCCCCTCTCTCTCTCTCCCTCTCTCTCTCTCTCTCTCTCTCTCTGTCTCCCTCTCTCTCTATCTATCTTTCTTTCTGTCTCCCTCTCTCTGTCTCTCCTCCCAACTATGTTGTTCTCATATTTCTGTAAATGTATGTCACAGACCGAGATCACATCACTCATCACACATGTCATTCACCTTTCGATCCTAATATCATGTATATGCCTTTTGAAAAACATCGCTGATGAATAAAACCTAAAATGTTTCAAGGAATCTTCAGGGACCATCCCAATCGTACCCCGGCCCAAATAAACAAGATAATAAATCTTGCTCAAGAGGACACAGAATTTCATATCTTTCATGGAAACTGATTCAACGAATTGTGTTCGGTTATGTTGTTGTTTGCGAGGTGTGTGCGTGTGTGTGGTGTGTATACACCGTGCAAATAATATCATTGCCCTACTATACGATACTCCTCCTTTCAAAGAAATATTTTGAACATGAAAATATTATGTCAAGGATGCAAAATCGGAAGACACTTCTTTGCTAAAGTTCAGTCACAAAGCATAAAACTGGAGACCCGTTTGACTTGTTAGTAACCAACTTGATAGAATCATATCTCACTGTTACCAAGGAAACAAAACGCACGGTCGTGGTCGCGTTGAGTCGGCCAAACGAGTCAGCTTCGTACTGTTCGTGACGTATGATACGAATGTACCCAGAATACACCATTTAGGACAAACATTGTCAGTCATTTCTTGTCTTTGTTCAGCTTAACTCGGGACGGAATGTCGAGAGCTCTTCACAATTCTAAATTGAATTGGTTGCTATATGCATGGGAGGAGAGAGCTAGAGCGAGTCAAAATGTTTGTCCTGTGTCTCACCGAATTTGTTTCCTTCATTTGTTTTCCTCTGCCATTTTCTAAGAAAAAATACGAGTTTTTCTGCTCTATGGTCATCATTTTCCTCGCCCTGTTTGACTCATTGTCTCATCTCCATATCATTCTTTTTTTTTTTTTTTTTTGGGGGGGGGGGGGTCACCGTATAATTTCATTTTCTTCCCCCTCCTCTCCTTTTTACCTATTAATAATAATAATAATAATAATATTGGATATTTATATAGCGCACATATCCACCACTGCCCTTTAATTGACTTTCTTAACATTTTCTTTTAAATCAATATTTTTATTTTTTCTTCCAATTTTTCCTTGCTTCCCTTTTCATTTCTAGTCAGCCATTCATCCCCTGACCCATTTCCTCTCAAATTTGCTTTGTTTATTTGCCTAGAAAGTTGGCAAAACTGAAGGAATCGTTCATAACTCCCTTATGATAGTACGCGTTAGAAATGGGAAGAAAAAATGGCCGCGTTGAGCAATCGTCTACGTCATAAATTCAAATAACATAATTATTAAAGAGTCTTCTACCTTCTTGATCGTCCAAAATGGAAACTGGTTACGTATAGTAAGTTTAATTAAGTATCTATTTGGGCCTATAGTCGTGCTAATCAAATGTTATTTGAACGCAAATATTTGATCACGATAACGGCCGGTGGTGGCCGATCGATTCTCCCACTAGCTTTCTTAATCAAGCGCCTGGACAATTATCTATTGAGTTTATTCTAATGAATTAGCTGATGTAATTAACACCATGAAAAGGTAAATGTTATACAATAGTGATTTAACAGGCAGCGTGTTTTTCCTCACTGATATTTAGCCAAACTCTTTCCATTTATCAAGAGAGGACGATGAGAAATTGTGCTATGAAATATCTTCAGTTCAGCATTTTGACGTATTATACGATCATTTACTATATCAAATACACATTTGTTCCATAACTATTCAGCCAATTTAACGAAACATAAGCATGCTTGTAATTAATCCAATATTAACTTACTTTTCAAATCAAGTAATTATAATCTCGATCAAATATAAAAAAAACAATAAAAAAAATCTTTTCACGTACATTTATTTGAAGAAAATAGTAATCAATTTCTACTTACTTTCAAAAAAAAAATTAAATTTCTTCCAAATAGAAGTAGGCCTAAGCCTATACGTTTCCTCGCTTGAAGGACGCTGAGATTGGTATTCCGGTACATGTAGTAGACTCTTATACTAGGGTCGCCTTTAGCTTGAGATGCAACAGGAGTAATTAAAGCTATGACTTTCCTCTTTAAATGGATTTTGTTACTCCACGCACTTTTATATCAAAGAATAAGCCCCACCCAGAACTACAACCAATTTTTGAATGTTCACATGTAATGATGACGTCAATGCTGACTACGCCCTCTACCAGTCACATTTCTTAGAACAGTCGTGTATTCCAACATGAAAATGATGTAGTGTCCTTGGTTGAATGACCATTATGGCGGAGAGGGGTAAACATGACTGGTATCCAAAGCTCCTTTAGTCTCCAACTTTCCCCCTATGGCGGCAAAACAAGACCATTGATGGTGGCACCAAACTAAACTTTAAACACCAAATTCTTCGAGTGGTTGCGAAATGTATCTTTCATTTATATTAAAGGTATTTGTCTTGTCACGCCGATTGTCCTCGGACGTGTCACTCTGAAAAGCAAACGATGTATAGCATTTATTCAAACAAAAGACACCATTACTGCTACTCTTTTTATGATTACATGCAACGATTGCTTGATGCCTTGGGCTAATTATTTATCTGCTCAAAAAGGGCAAAGTTGGTAATGATTATTGTTTCTCTGAAATGAGAATAAAAGATTGACGTCACAAATAAGTAGATCGGGACCATTTCCATAGTGTCATTAATAAGGAAAGCGTTACGAAAGGGAAAGTGTTTTACAAAACAAATAAATAAATGGGTATGTCAATATTTCTGATTGTTTCTTGACTTGCATAAGATGGTGTTATGGTGTATTAGCGATTAACAATAGTCATGGATGGCAACGTTTACAGTCGATCGGATGTGAAGTAATACGTCACAGATAGAGTATTGTTTTAATGGATGACGTTCATGGGATTAACAAATACCAAGAATCATCTTGTTGTTGGTGTGTTTGTTTTTTGTCTGTCACTGTCTTTGTTTTCGTTATTGATCTTTCCATGGTTATTTTTGTATTTGTTTATCTCTCTCTCTCTCTCTCTCTCTCTCTCTCTCTCTGTATTGAATTCGTTCTGCTATGATTCTTCTTCTCTTAACATGTTTTTCTCTTTTTCAATCTACGCTCACCTATATCGGTGGGTCCACGAGGGGGTAGCACAGGTGGCACTTACCCCCCCCCCCCCAAAAAAAAAGGGCCAAAATTTGCATGTGATTAATATACCCTTTTTCCTTCAGTAGTCACGAAATTTCCTTTACAGTGCTTTTACTTTATCTTTATGTTCTTTAGTTTAATCCTATTTCTGAATTCTTCGAGAATTCTGTTTACAGTCATTTTGATTTTAGTTCCTCTAAACTCTTTTTTCCCCTTCGATGTTCAAGATATCTTGTTTACAATACTTTAACATTTCTCCTCGTTGCAGATTTTAATATTTTCTTCGGTTTTCAAGGATTTATGCTTGCAGTAATCCACTGGTCTTATTGTTTATCGTCTTGTTCACAGTTTTCTATATTGTCCTATTTCTCTTATTCGTTCGTTTTCAGTTTACTTCAAATTTCTTTATTACTGGCCGACGTCATTCAACAGGCTCTGGGCCCCTCGGACATCTCAGAATTGGTCCTTGGTTTCCGCTTTCAATTCGACCCATATAATGCTCTCTCAAACTAACAGCGTGTGTTCCAATTTAACACGATCATGACGAGGCTTAACATAAATTAAGGCTTGCGGTGTGTGTTGTTAGCACAATCACTAACATTTACAGAGCTACAATAAGGGTTTTCAAATATCCTGAAGAGGGACATGGAATAAGCTAAAAGATAATTTCTATTATTGGACAACACCGGCCTCAAAAACCGATCCTTTAGCGTTACAAATCCCCTATATAGGGATTACAAATTACTCATTGAGTATCTCTTTGTTATTGGGATTATTTTATTCTTGCTTGTACCAAGCTCTCAAGAATAGCTACAAAAGCGAGCAATCAGAGATCTCTCTCTCTCTCTCTTCTTCTTCCTCTATCCACGCTCTCTCTCCCTCTCTCTCTCTCTCTCTCTCTCTCTGCTTGTTTCTTTATTTAATTCTTTCTGTCTCTTTCTCTCTTCTTCTTCCTCTATCGACGCTCTCTCTCCCTCTCTCTCTCTCTCTCTCTCTCTCTGTTTGTTTCTTTATTTAATTCTTTCTTTCTCTTCCACCCTCCTCCTTCCTCTATCTCTCCATCTATTCATCCCGCACCTAAGTCAGATTAAGAAGTGTCACGAATTCTGGTATTTGCTTACCTTACGGATAAGTCGTTCCGCTATGTCGAGGGGATATGTCTTAAAACCCAGGATTATACGGTAGCCCCAACTACAAGGTGCATGGTGTTGCAAAGGGGAATTACTGTAATACCCTAGTATTCAGTTTTCCGAATTATTATTTTATTTTTGTAAACAGTAAGTATTAAATGCAAGGCACAAACACGAATTATCACTAGCTTTGTTTACTTACATTCACATCAAAGTAAATAACTCTATTTTAAGTTGGGAGGCAGTTGTAAAAAAAAATATATAGAATTAAACCCGAATTCGGTTTGAAATTCTTTTTGAACAAACGCCGATAATTTAAAAATCCGACCAAAATCGTATATGTTATAATGTATTACATTGTTGGGTTTCAAAGTAAATAAGTTGGTTAAATACTGGTATGTAGGCTTAATTTGTTTAGATTTTGTTTTCATTCTTCCTTTTTTTTAAAGAAATGAACATCTAAAATAAACGTGGAATATTGTAACGGAATACATTTTATATTTGCAAACTGAAAATGTAATCCCGTATATCAGTATACAATTAGAGAAGGTCATCTCATAATGATTAACATAAATTGAACTCATACGTGTTTGGTTGGTGCTGTCAATAATACTTATACTGCAAGATGGAGAAAAAACTACAAATATTTTCAAACCACACATAGAAAATATTTCTCATATCACAGTTGTTACTATCATGGCTATGATAACAATAATGTATTTATATAGCGCATTTGAACATATTTTCCATATACATGTTCAAATGCGCTTTATAATTATGTTAATAACAGAAGAGATGAGTTTTTAGATACTTATTTATCAATGAATATAAGATATACTTACAATATTATTTGAGTATGAAGAGACACGTTCTCGGAAATGACCGAAGAGACGATTGGCAAATCTTTGTAAGATCCTTAAAAAATCAATCAATTCAAGATAAATCAAAGGTTCCAGGGTTTATTAGTCCCAACTGATGTCCAATCTGCGAAGATCATCTAATGCTGATGTTGATGGTATCGACCGATACAATGATCTCAGTCAATCTGATTAGAAACTCACTGCGAAGAAGAGACCCCCAGAACTGTAAAGCGATCATATCTCACACTATATCTGTCAGAATTATTGCCGCTGTATGACTATGAAATAATTTCAATATCGCTCTTGGTAACACCGTAAACAACCTGCCAGCTTGGCTGTCCAAAATTACCACTGAATTCGACCCCCTTTCCTCATTTCTAAACCTCCCCCTCGCTTCACCACCCCCGCGTCAATCTCTTTGCAACTCGTCCTTTTCAAATTGCTCACCGAGGCGCGTCGCGGTCGACTCATCTCCGATAGCGCGCAAAACAATCGATACCAGTTCCTTTGTCGTCTGGGCATGTTCGACTTGTAACACTGGCATCATTGGGGGTCTTTCTTTTCTTTAGTCTTCTTTCACAAGATTTTCATTAGCATTGGATTTGACGTCAAGGATGTAAAGCTGATCATTTGGTCAGGAGACATAAATATTTAAGACGCAGGTCGATAATGTGATGTTTACATGTTTTCGCTCGTAGGTCGTCTTGTAATTGTCGTGTCCTAATTAATACATTATTTTCTCAAGTCAAATTAAATATAAATATTAGAGCGAGAATATGAACAAATTAAAGTTCGCCATTAGTTACATAACCTCACAACTTTTAACAATGTTTGACTTCTTAGTAGTGAATTTAACTATTTTTGTTACATAAATAATTTGCCACTTTAAGTTCGATTTAAAAGAAAATTGTTTTGTTTTATAACATTTCTCTTGAATCATGCATTTGTCATTATGATGTAAAAAAAGATTATCGGCAACTTTCAAACCGTTGCTTGGTAAAAGAGGATAGTCTTTTACTGCTTTCACGAAATTCAAACTTTAAAAAAGCAATGATACTAATGTGGACTTCAGTAAAGTCTTCGACACAATTTTAAAAGATGAATGGCACATTTTACACTAAAATAAACAGATTCGTCATAATCGTGTCAGATATGATAATGATTTTTGATGATTACTGCCTCATTAAGTGAAGAAAACGTAAACTATCAACCCTCAATAGGAAATGGGCATCTTTGTCGAATTTGGAAACCACAAATAAAGGTAAACTATAGTTTCATATTTTTTGTTTAATAATATATCATGGTACGATTTTTCCAAGCCCTAAGAAAATTTGATTGTTTCAAAGTTTGGTAATGTATTGACAAACTGTTATATGTATAGTCCACAGTTTTGGATTCTATTCATTTACATTGATTTGTGTTTAAATGGGTCTGATTTGTATCAACAAAGTTACGAGAAAGAAAAGACAGAGGCATTCGGACCCCTGCCTGCCTACAGCACACTCCAACCCCTCCTGAGCTAGCGACTTGAAAAGTATCTGTCTTTTCACTTTGATGTCTCGGATAGCTGACAACTTTGCTGGATAAATAGTCGATTAACAATTAAGTTGATTTCGTTGAATCTTGTGGGTGATATTTGATTAATCAGTGTGAATCAATATTATGGCCTCTAAAGCAAGGACATCACTCCCAACAAATTCAGGCTGAAAACTTGTCAGATGATGATAGATCAATAATGAATCAAGTGTGGCTGTTTAATGTTGTTATTGTGGTCAACATGTGTTGTCTGTAATCAAGAACTACAGGCAAACGTCTGTAAAGGAAGCAGGGGTTTGGTTAGGATGCATCAATATTTTCCGGTAATTCAAAACGGGTCCCGTTGTTAATATTATAGATAATCTCGTTCTTGGTATAATGAGAGGTCAATCAATGTTGGGGTTAAAAGTTGAAAATCAAACCAAACTGGTAGAAATGTCATGAATTTGATGAAAATGAAATTCTCTCTGTTTGTCAAGAATTTAATTATGGCAGCCTCTGTTCGTATTCGTTCGCTTGTTTATTTGTTTGTCTGTGTGTTTGTTTCTTTAGGGGAAAACAGAACTGGTCCTAACGTTGGGAAGGTCCACGATTTCATCTCGTTCCTGGTATAGTGGAAGGTTAGCTAAGTGTGGGGTAAAAAGGTCGGAAGTCAAACCAGTATAAAATGATAACATTTCTTTTCTTGGTATATCTAGAGTGTCTTCATGCTAGCTTCTATTTCTCATCTGGTTTAATTAGCCTTATGGTATAATTTTGCATTTAGTTTTACCATGACAGAACATTTACGAACAAAATACAAGTTACGACAACTTGGTGTAGAAATTATTTGCAAAACAATAATTGTCTTATTTTAATCTTTCACAATGACCTTTGTTTACTGCAATCTACCACTTCCATTGAAACCAGGAATGAATCTTCAAATCATTGAGTGATTAAATACATAAAATAGTGAAATTACAGAACACCATGGAGGAAGAGAATATATACACAAAATGATTGCCGAGTTGAAGTACAAAGTACCATAACAATAAAATGAATAGTGTTTCTTGAATAAATAAAAGTAAAATATGTTTGCACTTAATAAATTATAATTTTACACTTGTTTCGTTTGTTAAATTCAACTTATCGCATTGGTGGCCGCTGCAACGATGCTCTAATCTCTCATAATATAAAATATACATAAAAGTCCGTGCCTGCTATGTTTATTTTTGTTTCTAGGGGGGTGCCTGATTTTTTTTTCAAACCTCTGTTTGAGGATGTGACAGGGATCATATCATCGTCTTAATCCTCTTCATCTCCTGCCTTTCTTCCTTTTTGTTTTTTCAACATTTTTTTCTGTGGGTCAATAGATAGACGAGGTGCCCCATAAAGCTTTGCCATTGGTTACAATTTCTTTGAGGGGAAAAGGGGGAGCAATAGCTCAGTACAATTCATAAAGCTCAAGTCGTTCTTTAATAACATAATGCTATGATAATAACCATGGTAAATGGAATAATGAACTATTCAAATTCATTCGAAGAGGGAACACTTAAAAAAAAAAACTTAATCGATCACAGACCATTTAATCAAAGTTCCTTTAATGTCACTATGAACACTTGACATGGTATTTGATCTTCACCTACTAATCCCAGTACTCTGCGTAGCCTCTGTCTTGATGAATGCAGTTCTGACAATGAGAAAGTATAGTTACCAGTCTGTTCATAATAACGGCCACACTACTTAACCAGGAAAGGGACTTATAAAGTCAAAGTTAATGCATTGTATTCTCGACATCTATCCCTGTTCTGGACGACATTTAGCTCCTTTAGTCACAAAAAGCCGCTACGGTCACTCGGTAGACTGATTATTACGTCACAAGTCATTACGTCATACTTCTTCATCACGATGACGTCATCCGGAAAGTGTCCGGTTGAACGATGTCGACGATGAATATTCCCGGTAAGTCCCGGATGGTTTATAGGTCGTGCTCCCGCTGTTTGATCGGTTGTACGTGTCCCGCAGACTGGTACTCCTGCTTCGGATGTTGTCCAGGTCCGAGCTCTTGGCGGCCGAGCGTCGCTTGGGACGAATTGAAGATGGGCAAAGCTGTTTCTTCCACGCTCTCCTGAGCTCTGGCCTATTAAAACAATGGCAAAGGTATAAAGATATTTGTATAAATAACATGAAATTATGAATGAACTAAATACATATATAAATACGATATCTGATTAAAATTAGTACCTATTCTTCCAACAGGAGTGTTTTCATCAAGACAAGCTCCTTGATTCTACAATTTCTTCAAAGCACATGTATGATATTATTGCAACGCTATTGATGTATAGCCAATCTACCAATCACATATCATGTGAATACGTCCAGAATAGTTAATACGTTTAGTTAAGAAAGACAGATATACTGAAGCATTTCGTCATGCATTCGTCAGAGAAGATGAATTAAAGTGGTAAGATGACTGAAAGAAAATGAATTCATTCTGAACTCAACTTTCCGAAAAAATCACTCACTAATGCAAGCTGGATGCCATGAATGAATTATACTTTTAAAAGTCTGTAGAGGGCAAGAGGGCAAGTTATCAAAATTATTTTACAGATGAAGTACATCTGAGTTTCCGTAGTCTAGTGGTTATCACGTGAGTTTTACACACTCAAGGTCCCCGGTTCGAGCCCGGGCGGAAACTTGTTTTGCTTTTACTAAATCACACTGAAGCAGTACTTTTTCACTTAACTTTCTCAAGAGTAACTATTTACTCTCCTACTTTTTGCCTCGTTATCATCATTTTCCTTCCGCGTCTCATCTAAAGTTACACACTTTTCACAACTTTCATAGAACGTCAATATTTCTCGTAATAATCCTTTTGTTTTATGTCAGATTGACGAGGTCTAGAAATAGGTTTCAGAATTCCGTTACAAGTCATTTGTTGAACAAGTCATGAATGAACTATCGAGTGTACACAATTCACAATTCATATTTTACATTATTAGTTTGTAAATTGTAAGACATTGTTGAGTACTGATTCTTTTTTTTTTAAAGTATCGATTGTAAAAGTAAATTCATTATTTTTTGTTTTATTACGTTCTGTAAACTGATTTGTACAAAATACTTTGTTTAGCTGTTTAAGGGGTTAGGCTCGACTAGCACATGTGCTATCATCTGGCCCCTTCTACCAACCAATAGTTTCTCTTATTGTACATGTATATGTAAATTATTATATGAATTGTATTGCTGTTGGTAAATAAATCAAATCAAAATCAAATAACGCTGTCTTTCGTAGTCTTGTTCTCAAGACCTAGTCAAAATCTGTTCTCACCTTTACTTTTCCCTCTCGGAACTAGAAAGCGAAAAATGAAGAAAAATAACTTGTTTCCTCCCTGCCGACCAAACAGCTTTCTCTTTATGATTATTGTAAAGTGTAAAGTTGCACTACTCAAAAGATTCACTTATTTAGTTGCCTTTTGCATCCCTAAATTTTGTTTGAGAAATCGCACCTGAAGTCATCTGAGTTTCCGTAGTGTAGTGGTTATCACGTGAGTCTAACACACTCAAGGTCCCCGGTTCGAGCCCGGGCGGAAACTTGTTTTTGTAATTCATATCTTTAATTTTGTTTCAAAATGTATACATCTTATGCATACATTTTAAAGGAAAGTGGCATCTGATGACGACAAAAAAGGGTTACTTGCTGCTTTCAGAACAAAGCAGTTACTAATGCAACCTGGATGCCACGAATGAATTATATTTGTAAAGGCATTGTTTAACAATGTTTTCAGTTTTTACGAATCTGAGATGCGTGGCCGTCCTTGTTTTGAAATTTTGAATTTCGATAATAAATATCTTGATAATCAGACAGGCGATCGGCTTGTCAAAGTCATGGGAATTCTGACTGACCTAGGGATTTATAATCATGATTGCAGCATAAGCTAAATCCAAGATTTTGTTGAGAATCTGAGACAAAAATACGGAATCCTTTAAAAGTCTGCAGAGGGCAAGTTATCAAAATTATTTTACAATTGAAGTGTATCTGAGTTTCCGTAGTGTAGTGGTTATCACGTGAGTTTTACACACTCAAGGTCCCCGGTTCGAGCCCGGGCGGAAACTGGTTTTGCTTTAACTAAATCACACTGAAGCAGTACTTTTTCATTTAACTTTCTCAAGAGTAACTATTTACTCTCCTACTTTTTGTCTCTTTATCATCATTTTCCTTCCGCGTCTCATCTAAAGTACACACTTTCCACAACTTTCATAGAACGTCAATATTTCCCTTAATTATCCTTTTGTTTTTAATGGTTATTTTTCGTAGTCAAGTTCTTAAGACCTAGACAAAATCTTTTCTCAACTTTACCTTGCCTCTCGGAACTAGAAAGCGAATAAAAAGAAAATAACTTGTTTCCTCCCTGCCGACCAAATAGCTTTTTCTTTAAGATTATTTTGCATTAAAGTGTAAAGTGGTATGCACTACTAAAAGGATCACTTATTTAGGTGCTGTTTGGCATCTCTAATTGTTTTGTTTAAGACTGAATCGCTTCCAAAGTCATAAGAGTTTCCGTAGTGTAGTGGTTATCACGTGAGTCTAACACACTCAAGGTCCCCGGTTCGAGCCCGGGCGGAAACTAGTTTTTGTAATTCATATCTTTAATTTTGTTCCAAAATGTATACATCTTATGCAAACATTTTAAAGGAAAGTTGCTCTTGACGAACAAAAAGGTTGATAGCTGCTTTCCGAACAAGCACTAACTAAATAAGGCAAGCTGTGTGCCACGAATGAATTATATTTTTAAAAGTCTGTAGAGGGCAAGAGGGCAAGTTATGAAAATTATTTTACAGATGAAGTACATCTGAGTTTCCGTAGTGTAGTGGTTATCACGTGAGTTTTACACACTCAAGGTCCCCGGTTCGAGCCCGGGCGGAAACTTGTTTTGCTTTTACTAAATCACATTGAATCAGTACCTCTTCACTTTTCACAACTTTCATAGAACGTCAATATTTCTCCTAGTAATCATTTTGTTTTATATCGTTGTTTTTCGTAGTCATGCTCTCAAGACCTAGTCAAAATCTGTTTTCAACTTTACTTTTGCCTCTCGAAACTAGCAAGCAAATGAAAAGAAAAATAACTTGTTTCCCCCCTGCCGACCAAATAGCTTTTTCTTTAAGATTATTGTGCATTAAAGTGTAAATAATTTGGCATCAGTGTCTTTAGTTAAGTGCCCATTTCTATAATTGATATACTTTTTTGAAATAATTAATTTTTTAATTTCCTTTTGTCATCTTCTTCTTTTACAAATCGATTTGAGACCATCAACGTAAGCTGCTTCTAACGAGTTTCCGTAGTGTAGCGGTTATCACGTGTACTTCATAACATTTTAAGCTGTTCCAAATTCATACATCTTATGGATACATTTTCAAGGAAAGTTGCTCTTGACGAACAAAAAGGTTGCTTCCTGCTTTCCGAGCAAAGCATTAACTAATGTGCACTTATTCAGTTGCTGTTTGGCTTCCTTAGGGCAAATTATCAAAATTATTATATTAATGAAGTACATCTGAGTTTCCGTAGTGTAGTGGTTATCACGTGAGTCTAACACACTCAAGGTCCCCGGTTCGAGCCCGGGCGGAAACTTGTTTTGCTTTAATTAAATCATACTGAAGCAGTACTTTTTCACTTAACTTTCTCAAGAGTAACTATTTACTCTCTTAACTTTGCTTTCTTTATCATCATTTTCCTTCCGCGTCTTATCTAAAAGCAGGCGCGTACCCCGGGGGGGGGGTTAACCCCCCACCTGGAATTTTTATGTGTGTAAACCCCCCTAAACCCCCCCCCCCCTTGGTTTTTTTTAAATAAGAAAAAAAAAAAAAAAAAAAAAAATTATCCCCATGGCTGACCAAAAAAGGTGACCTTACCCCCCCCCCCCCCCCAACGGAGCAAAATGTCAAATTTTCAAATTTCGAGACCAAAAAAAAAAGGGTCCTCTTACCCCCCCCCCCCCCCCCCCCCCCCCCCCCTTGAAAAAATCCTGCGTACGCGCCTGTCCAAAATACTCACTTTCCACAATTTTCATAGAACATCAATTTTTCCCTTAGTAATCCTTTTGTTTTTAATGGTTGTTTTTCGTAGTCAAGTTCTTAAGACCTAGACAAAATCTTTTCTCAACTTTACCTTTGCCTCTCGGAACTAGCAAGCGAATAAAAAGAAAAATAACTTGTTTCCCCCCTGCCGACCAAATAGCTTTTTCTTTAAGATTATTTTGCATTAAAGTGTAAAGTGGTATGCACTACTAAAAGATGCACTAATTCAGTTGCTGTTTGGCATCCCTAGTTTTTTGTTTAAGAAATCGCTCCTGAAGTCATCTGAGTTTCCGTAGTGTAGTGGTTATCACGTGAGTCTAACACACTCAAGGTCCCCGGTTCGAGCCCGGGCGGAAACTTATTTTTGTCATTCATATCTTTAATTTTGTTCCAAAATGTATACATCTTATGCAAACATTTTAAAGGATAGTTGCTCTTGACGAACAAAAAGGTTGATAGCTGCTTTCCGAACAATGCACTAACTAAATAAGGCAAGCTGGGTGCCACGAATGAATTATATTTTTAAAAGTCTGTAGAGGGCAAGAGGGCAAGTTATGAAAATTATTTTACAAATGAAGTACATCTGAGTTTCCGTAGTGTAGTGGTTATCACGTGAGTTTTACACACTCAAGGTCCCCGGTTCGAGCCCGGGCGGAAACTTGTTTTGCTTTTACTAAATCACACTGAAGCAGTACTTTTTCACTTAACTTTCTCAAGAGTAACTATTTACTTTCCTACTTTTTGTCTCTTTGTCATCATTTTCCTTCTGCGTCTCATCTAAAAGTACACACTTTCCACAACTTTAATAGAACGTCAATATTTCCCTTAATAATCCTTTTGTTTTATGTCAGATTGACAAGGTCTAGAAATAGGTTTCGGAATACAGGCATGACTTTGAATTTTGAGCTTTTTTGTTTTTCAACTGAAATATCAAACATTGAGACAAATATATTTCTTTTAACTCAAGCTCATCATATAATTATGTCTTATCTATCAAAAGGCTTACTATATCTTTTATCAATATTTGTATTTTCTATGCATGTCTGTACATTTTCCTTACTCCATTGCTCTTCTTTATTTACACTATTCTTAGTATTTCTCCCTGTTTCTTTCGTGTCCTTTTGTTATTTTCACTAATCCTCTGGGTATCTTTTCCTTTATTTTTGCGGAATAGAATATGTCAGGAAATGATCAAGATAGCATTAAAATTGATACACTTGGAAGTTCCAAATAAGAATATTAACTACACACTTTTGTCTCAGTATTAAAGGCTTTAAAGTGACTCGGTAACATTGTTGAAGGTTGATGAAAAACTGCTTAATTTGTGTATGAAATATTACTTATTAATATTCCTGTTACTGTTCTAACCCTCTAACATGCAACAAATCCTGAAAATTGCAAACTAAAAAGATATTTATGGTTTTCTTTGAAGGCGTCATTGTGCGACATCCTCTCACAGTAAATTCTCTCAACCATTTTTGATAACTTTCCAAACCATTTTCCATGAAAATGAGACATAATGACAGGCTTTTAATGATCTTTCAACACTTAGATGGCTTGAATGGTACAGATATAGCCAATTCATTGCTTTGTGACGATGTACATTTACCTGAAATGTAATTCAATTGCAATAATATACGGTTAGGAGAATTAAGGAATCGATCAGATCAGTTTTTCCCCAATCTTTATCATTAATAATAACAATAAAGTTCTATTTACCCAGGGGAGCCACTTCAGTTATGAAACTGCTCTTCCAGCGGGCCGTGCATGGTTAATAATGGTGTGTTTTTTCACTCAAACTTTCAGATTATCTTTAATTGTACATCTAGCATTGAAGTCACTACCTTGGTCCCATTTTGTCTCATCTGAACAATGTTAACAAGTCCCTTTAAATACATCTTGACTTCTTCATAATGGCCTTGGAACTCAAAATACGAATTTGCATATTATGATTTTCTTCCTAATGTTGATATGTTATATCGTAGACAATTCGCTACAAGATCAGTTGATAAGAAAAAAGACTTTCCGTCAAGATAAGATCATGATTTGATTTTCACAAAATGGCGCCTTGATGACTTCACGATAACCTGATGAACTTGAAAAATGTTGCGGACACGTCTTATGACAATGACCTGTGTTCGGACTGTGCCATAATTGACAGAAAATGACTGAACCGATCTAAGAGTTATCGTCTGCACCAAAAAGTGGAGAAATAAATTAAAAGAAATAAAGAAGAAAAAAAAAATTCTGCCAAAATCAATAGGTGATTGGTCGATGAACGGTAGACAACCTAATTAACTTGTTTCCGCCCTGACGACCAATGCTATGCCCTTCTAAACCAGAGAGGCTCCTCCCATCTCCCTGACTACTACTATAGAAACGTAGTCCAGAATCTGGCCGTCTTCATTTCCTACACACTTACTTCAAGCCGCCGAAGATGGCGTCATCATGGTCACCAGCCCAGCCGTAGAGCCTTTTTCGCCGGGCTTCCTAATTTATTATGCCTTCTTCGGCTGGCAGCAAGTAAGTATGGGGGCCGCATATTGCGTTAGTGTGGTGAAGATCAAAATGAAATACACCAGATTCTGGTACGAAACGGTGCACTTATACAGTAATTGTTGTTTAGCATCGTATATTTATATACATTTAAAGATCCGAAATGAGGCATGTGGGTTTCCGTAGTGTAGTGGTTATCACGTGAGTCTAACACACTCAAGGTCCCCGGTTCGAGCCCGGGCGGAAACTATTTTTTTGTATTTCATAACTTTTCATTTTGTTCCAAATTTGTACATCTTATGCATACTTTTTAAAGGAAAGTTGCTCCTGACGATCTAAAAGCTTGCTTTACCGACATCGCAATATCGGATGCAAGGTTAATACCACTTAATGATGAGTTTTATTATGATTTTTTTTTCTAGAGGGCTAGAGGGCTATACTGTACAGTTTGTACAGGGGGTTGATGCTTAATAGATTTTGTATTCGTGTTGAAGCAACTATACCTCGGCTATTAGGACATAATCATTTCCTATAAAAAAAAAATCACGATGTATAAACGCTAAAAGACCGAAATAGTCTCACAATCAAAGTTTTCATTGATTTTCCTCCCCTATACATCAATTTCAATTCCCTTTAAATTTGAATAACAATTATTTGGCCTAATTCCATTTTCCGGTATAGGCCTATCTAACTTGTGCAATACGTCTCATTCATTCACGACAATCAGATGCACAGTTTACAATCTGTTTTATAGGTTCATCTACTTGCTATTCATGACTTTAATTTTCAATGTTTACTATTGTTTACATTTGTCATTGTAAACTTCTTTGTTATGTATATTTCTGATGTGATATGATGTGATGTGAAGCAATATTTCTGATGTGTTATTGTTCAAATATTTGGAAAAAGAATTTCTGTTATATGACAAATGAATCAATAAATTCAATTCAAATTCAAATTCAATTCAAATTTGGTTTATATATGGTTTCCATTGTCTATTGTAAACATGATTTCATTAGTCTTCGGACTACAAACATGTACCATATTTAATTTTGGTAATGTTAACAATACCTCAAATGAATGGAAACATTGAAATTGAAATTGAAATCCAACTACATTGTACCACATACATCTATGAATCTTGATGTACGACCCCCCCCCCCTCTTTCTTTTTCTTTTTTTCTCTCTCTCTCTCTCTCTCTCTCTCTCTTTCTACTTTTACCAATATTTGTTCCTCCTTATTCGTATTATTGTGTATCCATTGAGGGTAGATATGCTATCAAGCTTTGCTTACTTTGTCAACCCTCCTGTTTGATGTTTTCGATTACTTACAGCCAGCATTACTTTATTCGACATTATATTCTTTTGAAATGTGTAAAATTTGCAATGTTTTGTTTGTTATATATTTGTAAAAATGCTAAAGAAAACGAGAATCAAATCAAATCAATTACAAAATGTATTTCACTGACCTAAAAACGCAGAAAAGCAGAAAGATGCATAAGCCCTGGAGTGAATTACAGATACAGAACAGCCATGTGAATACGGCTGACATTCGCCCGATGGCGAAGAAACCAAAGAGCCAGGTAAGCCCGGTCAGTAGCCCGATGGCTAGGGCTTGCTGGAGCCTTGTTGCTAGGTCGTGTAGCTTACCCTTCTCGATCTTCGTGACACGGATTTTCATCCTATAAAGTGAGGGATAAGAGCGGAATATGTTCGAAATTTGTTTCGGTTTATGAGCAGGAATGTGCATAAATTGATGCATGTAGATAAAAGAACATGTTGACAAAATTTTACAAAATATCGAAATAAAAAGTGACAATGAAAGGGAAAACATTTAGGCCAAAGCCTCTACTACATAAAGGAGGGTCCTAACATTTGATTTGCCCATAAGAATAATACGCATTTTCCGATAATAGAATCACCAGTCCCCATCAAAGTGATTTTGTCTTCTTTGACGAGGAATTAAATGAAAATTGTGGCGTAAACTTAATCATTTGTAGCTTATGTGTAAGTTGACATATGAATATAGAAAGTGAAAATGAAATTGAAATTTGAAATATGAAATTTGAAATTAGAAATGTTAAATTGAAATTTGAATTTTGAAATTAGAGATGTTAAATTTAAATTTGAATTTTGGAATTAAAAATGTTAAATTGAAATTTGAATTTTGAAATTAGAAATGTTAAATTAAAATTTGAAATTTGGAATATAAAAATCAAAATTTTGAAATGTATTTACCTTGAGCACGTGAGTGTCTTCATAACGAGTATGTAGCAGACGACATTGAGTAGGAGTACGGCAGCCAGCGGAAATAGGAGAGCATAGATGAAATGAGGACCACGTGATAAGAAGCAACTGACAACAACAACAACAACAAACAGAGGTAGCACGTTAATGCAAGCAATCACAGTGGTGGATATAAGGGGCAAGGGAAGAAATGTGCCCTCCTCCCTCCCCGCTAAACCAAATTTGTTAGACTATAAGTATATATTAAGTACACAAAAATGTGCCCCCCTAAAACTGTGCCCCCAAAGAATTTTAGACCCCCCCCCCCCCCTCTCCCCGCCCCCACCAAACCCCTAAGGCACCTGTCAAATAATATGCCTTCCCTTCTGCTCTTTTGTCATAGAATTTTGAATCAGAGATTTGTTTGCTCTCCTGGGCGTGTTTCACAAAACTTGTCATCAGTGATAAATAACAATTTTTGTTATAAGCTACTGAAATCCTTGCTTCTGATTGGTTATCAACAGATTTGTCACTGACATTTGTCATTTGTTATTGAAAAAAGGCTTTGTGAAACGGTCTCCTGGTCCCGTCACTTCATGTCACCGGGAATATGCTTTATGAAAACATATATTGTTCATGTTGTTCGCAAATGACTGAGTGGTGTTGCAAAATGAGAATTTTTTATTTAGAAAAAAGGGGAAAAGGAATAAATAATCATTACTTACAAGCTTTCTTCTCGGTACTTATCAGGCCCGATTTGGAACAAGCCCGTTAGAACAAAACCAATCGGGAGACCTAAAAAGAAGATAAAGAAAGAGTCAGAAAGTCGAAACTAACTTTGACCGTAGACATCACAATTATGTTTTATGAATATACTTACATGAGTATGCAACTTTATCTGATACTACATAATATCGTATTTGTGTAGATTATGTTGCGATGTAACATAAATTATACACGTATGTTATAAGTTACTTAATATGATAAAAGTGTGAATACGTAATGCCGGTGCTCCTGGTAAATTGTGATAAATTTCAAATAGCGCCTAGGGCCGTACAATGGTAGCTGCGACTATGAAAATCTCAGAATATGTAGTTGTGATATATAATTTCCAAACGGGAATAGCTAAGTGGTCGATTTTGGTCAAGAAAGATCGTTTTATAGTTTAATTAATATCGTGACCTTGAGAGGGAGCTATACAACATAAAGAGTTTATTATTTACAATTTCATATTTTTAGACTTGATTTCGACCGCGACAATGATCACTGTATATTGTAGGATCGCATATGCTTCCAATATGTTCATTTGAGCCAAATTTATGACCCCATACCAAAACTTTGTTATAACCTTTAAAGTAGGAGAAGGAGAGGAAGAAAATAGAAGAAGAAGACGATAAAGAAGAATAAGGGGAAGACAGAGAAGAAGAAGAAGGCGTATAAAAAGACGAAGAAGAAGAAGAAGAAGAAGAAGAAGAAGAGAAGAAGAAGAAGAAGAAGAAGTAGGAGAAGAAATAGAAAAAAAGAAGAAGAAGGAGAAGAAGAAGAAGAAGAAGAAGAAGAAGAAGAAGAAGTAGGAGAAGAAATAGAAAAAAGAAGAAGAAGGAGAAGAAGTGGTTTTAGATATATTACCCCAAGCGACGAGACAAGCGATGGGCATAAACCGCCTTGTTCGGGGAACATCCATAACGCGAACCAGCAAGATATACAGGTTGACGCCCTCTATGCCCATCCACAGAACAGACGAGAGCGTGAAATAATGAAGAAGGGCGGCCACAGCCGTGCAGGCAGTCGGTGATTGTGTCTGGTCGATTCCTATGACGAACACGATGTAGAGAAGGAGAAGGGACACACACCATTGGATCATGATAAGGCGAGGAGTCTGGCCCATCTGTTTACTGGTCGAGGGAAAAGGAGAATGAAGAAGAAAAAAAAAGATGAAATTAATCAGCAATTTAAAACGCAAATCATCAAGGTGAAAGCAAAGATTTTATCATCGATTGGACTGCACCTTGACATAACAATATGGACTTTTAGGTTCTGCACGACGAGAACGCGGACTGCCATTTAAAGGCAATGTGACGTCCTTTTAAGGCACTGGCAGTGACGTCACATTGCCTTAAAAGGGCAGTCCTTATTCTCGTCGTGCAGAATCTAAAAGTCCCTAATGTAAATCAATTCTTACCCGAACATGATGTAAGTAATGATGGTTAGGATCAGACCCAGGGTTGATACGACACAACCAAACTGACTGATGACGTCAAGAGCATATGGGTAACAACCGTAACTAGGGGCCTGGAATGAGATCAAGATCAAGAAAAGATTATTTTCTTTATGTGAGTGGAAAACAAAATTAATCAAGGTTACATGAAATTATAGCAATTTCACTATGCCCCCCTCCTCCCCCTTCTTAAAATCCATTCTCCTCCTCATTACAGTTCCCTTCTTCACCTTGACATTTTTTCTGTTATTGTTATTATTTCTATTTCTTTATTTTCATTCATTCATTCATTCATAGTTCATTTTTCTTCTTCTTCCTCCTTTTCTTCTTCTTCTTCTTCTTCTTCTTCTTCTTCTTCTTCTTCTTCTTCTTCTTCTTCTTCTTCTTCTTCTTTTACTTCCTCCTCATATTCTACATATTCTGAAAAAAATGAACATAAACGTATAACGAGGTTTCTGTAGTGTAGCGGTTATCACGTGAGTCTCACACACTCAAGGTCCCCGGTTCGAACCCGGGCGGAAACATTTTTGTTTTCTCCGTCAGTGAATTGAAGCTTTGTTTTACCCAAGAACCTTGTCAGTTGTTTCATTTTGCTGTGTGCATTTTTTATCAATCTTTCGTCGTTTTCCATTCTTCTTCTTTTCTCCTTCTTCATTTTCAATTTCTCCCTTATCTTTTTATGCTTTTAATCCTATTTAGATCTTCAAATGTATTTTACAGATTAGACTATTTCATAAAATAACTAAGTTTCCGTAGTGTAGCGGTTATCACGTGAGTCTAACACACTCAAGGTCCCCGGTTCGAGCCCGGGCGGAAACTAGTTCCATTTTTTGCCTACATTTGAAACACCTCAACTGCACGAGGTTTAACATTTTGTTTTATACGGTAAATGCCTCGTCCTCTCCCTTCCCCTTCTTTCGTCCCCTCTTTTCCTCTTCTTCCAGATATCTATCTACTTCTTATTTCTTTTTCCTATGTGTTCTTTAATCTGCATCTTTTCCCCTTCCTTCTTCTTCTTTCTTTTTCTTTTTTCCCCTTATATATATATATATATTTTCACACGAAAGAAAACAAATCCCGGAGCAATTTTCATCGGGGCAAATGTTGGATTACCTTATGGCTCGTTCAGATTCAATGCCGTAAACCGCCGCGAAAAAGCAGTGTAAATGAATGACAACTGCGCGCAACAAGGGTCGTACGTGCGCGTATTCACTGAGCTCTGTGTTATAAGATACAGAAATCCAACGCGTATTGCACTTAACGTCATCATAAACAAATTCCACCGCGGTAAAAACAGCGTCAGATCTCAACGTCCGCGAGGCTACCTACCATGAGCACTGCGAAGTTGGTGAGATGATCACAGCTACAGACTGCCTGGACGTCGGTCTCGTCCACCAGATCGCAGCCGAGAGTTGACCAGTCACCTTCTCCATCGTTCACGTCAAAGTCCCAGTATGTACACGTCGGGGTGTACGACGGGTTAGTCTGGAAACGAATTAAAAGAACATAATACTAATCACAACACAATTATAATTATTTTTTTGTAAAATGAAAATAAGCAACTATTTTACAGTTTAAAGAATGAACACACAAAGGTAATTCACTTTGTGATATAAGTACAATTCAGGTGTTTTTCTTTGTAATCAAAATGATGATGTGTTTCTTATGTATGTATTATTTAATTAATAAATGATGGAAAAAAGAAAAGAATACTCATTGGTTGAAAACTCTGTCGGACTGTGTTCATGGCTACACTATGGTTCAAATGAACACGAAAATCAATGAAGACATGATTTTTACGTAAATTTGGTATAATTGACCTGATTCAAGAATTATTAGTCTGCTACAAATTTGGGGGTTCGAAGTTAAAGATAAAGTTGAGTTCTGGTCATGCGATTACATTGTGAAAGAAACTGTGTGGAATCGATCAGAAAAGGTTGATCATCTATAGCATAAACGTTTTGGTGTGTACTGCAAGGTTCTGGAATCATCAAAATTATGACAAATTTGGCTCAGTCTTTGTAAAGTTACAAGCACTGTATACAGACAGATGTATATGGGACTACACGAAAATGTGGCATAAAAATCCGTCCCGATTTGTATGATGTTACATGCCATATTTAAAACATATTAAGGCATTTGAAGAGCCATACTTTTCAGGGAATATTGTGTATCTGATGTTCTTCCATACTTGCATCATCCAATGATAACGCTCACACACTATTTTTCACCTCTTCCCAGAACTCAACCTTCTCTTTAAAAATGATATTTAAAAAAATAATATTATCCTCTTCTGATGTATATGATCTGCCCCGGATCAATACACAAAAACCTTTAGGAGTTAACTTTGCAGAAAGCTAAGCAGGCTAGGGGTACAAGCTAATCTCAGATCAGCTAGTACAAGCATGATTAGTCTAAATGATCGTAATATTTCAAAAGAATATTACATTTTATACATAGCACAAAAACTTTCGAAAAATATAACCAAGACTATATAAATATTTGTTTGCGTCAACTACGTGCAAACGATCAAATGTTACATAAAATGAGCACAATATTTGTCTTTGTATTCTGTTGTGTTTTTCTCAAGAGAGCTTAGGGACATGTTTTATTACTATGTGTTATGCGCTATACAAGAACGGCTAATTATTATTATTATTAATATTTCTAAAGGAAGTGCAATATGGTATTGAAAATGCGCTTCTGAAGTAGATTTCTCGAAAGCCTTTGTGATCGTGTTTCAATATGTTGACACGGATGTCACCTCTGAGAGCAAGGATTTATCTGCGGTGATTGCAAGTCCTTCAATCAATATAAACTTACAATAACTATAAGCTCTTCAATACAGAGTTGCAATGGATATCAAATAGTGACAGATTTGAATCAATCGAAACTGTCTATTAGACGAAGCCATTTTGCGTTTTTATTTTCTATTCATTGTTTTCTTGGCGGAGTACGATAGGGCATATTGTCTATGTCATTAAAACAAATCTTGTTTCAGTTGCGGGAGTGGTTTGGATGAACATTTCTACACTTTTTTCTCTCTTCATGCCTCTATACACAATGCGTATAAACAGCATTTCACTTCCGGGTTAATAATCATAAAACTGTCGTTAAAAAAAAACAACCAAAACAAAACAAAACACACAAGCATATTCAATGACCACTCAACTGATCAAATGGTAGTTAAGTAAAGGTGATTTTTACTTCTAGTTTCAATGACGTCTATAACTCTATATTTCTCATTCAAATCGTGAAATGTAGTTTAGATCAACATTGACTGACCCTGATTCAACGTTGATAATTATGTTAACTGAAAGAGGACAAGGAAATGAATGATCTTGTACTCTAAAGTCGAGTTGAAAAGCTTTCTCGGTTGTTGAGAGTGTAAATATTATTCGCAACAATATCGGTTTTAGTAAGATAGTCGGAAAGAGACTCGTGTTATATTTCCCTGGAATAATTTTACATTGCAACAGGATTATAGTGTATATATAATCCGACAATTGCTCTAGCAGATATTCGTCAAAGACATTTGGTTATATCTTGTGTTGCGATAGGGAATTATGTCATGTTTATGGTTAGATTAAACATTCATAATAATTGGCCAGGGCACAAGTTAATTCTGATGAACTGACTGCACAACAATAATTGTCGCCGAAGAATAAATAAGTCGTACAATCCTACTACCCCTCCGTTTATTATCCCGAACTTCTCTTTCGCTCCACCCCCTATACTCCCTCAAAAGCATCCGACCAGCCATCACTAACCTTCTGTATCTTAAATGTCATATTGATCGGTGCCGCCAGTCTCTTCATCTCCTCATCGTTCCGCCGCATGGTAACCGAGAGAACCTTGCTCCGTATACTACACCCCTTGCTGCCCCGGTCGCTGGATGAGGGGTTGCCAGGGTAACCACCCGTGGACGTTGATGCGGCGCTCTTGAAGAGCGTATCGTTACGGTAGACGATCAGGTCGATTCGCAAGTTGCTTGTCGAATCGATAGCTAACGTAGGAGAAAACATCATAGTTTCAGTTTATTAGATTTGTAAAATATATAAACAAACTCACAGTTTGGAGGACCTAAAATCAGCATTCTTTCCAGACTATAGTTTGAATACAGCCATGAGGGATAGGCTCTTCGGAGAAAAATTGAGATTAACAATATTAAAAGACGTCCTAAATTATCATGATTACGACACAGTTGATCGACTGATTCGCCAGTTTGATATTCCAGAACGTGCAGCGATGCCAACTTTTTAAAACATTAACTTTCTTAACCAACTTAGTTGAACTTTGAAGAATCCGTTCTACGATTCGTTGTTGTTTCTAAATTCATGTTCACCCAAAGCAAGATTAGATTGCCCTGGTCCATGCGATACATATGAAGATCGAAAAGACTTACGAAAAATCAACATAACGCAATCTCAGTAGCCAAGTCCACCATTATTAAAATGTGGTATCATTGTAATAACGTGGTTTATGTGAGATATACAAAAGGGAGTTGAGATTGCACTAGAGATGGTGTCTCTCAAATCTTTGCGATCGTTTTAGAAAATACCTGAATTAAGTAGCTTCCCTGTCTCGATCTCCACGACGACATCCGCATCGTTTACCCCTTCACCCGTCTTCCTGACCTTCTCGAAGACTACCTTCCCCACATTAGCGCTCTCGTTCTCGACATCGAACTCCTCTTTGACGTAAATCTGCAGGACATCGTCGACAAAGAACAGATCTTCGTTGCGGTCATCGGCGACGAGATTGAAGGCCGCCATGGCGAGATTGACGCCCGATTTGGAGAAGTTTGACGTCGTGTTTTTAGGGAGTTTGACATTCGTGAGTAGGCGTTCGACGCTTTGGACGATTTGCGTTGAGGAGGATGCGCTGTAAATGTCGGGATTATTTTGCGAAGTCGATGACGATGATGTTTCGATGCTGATGATACGGTCGACGACCTCTACGAAATTGCTAGCGACCTGGAGATTGAGTTATAAAAGAGGTTGAGAAGATATATATATATCATGGATCAATTATATCCCAAAGAACATTCATGACGCAAGAGAATCATTCGAAATTATGATCACCCTGTAACCATAACAAATCAATGAATAGTGTATAAAGATTCGTATCATACTGTCTTGATAATGAACTCCATATTTAATCATGATTATGATTCTTTTCTTCAATGGGAATGAAAAGAGTGAGAAAGTTTAATTAAAAAATATTTGCTCTTTTTTACTAGGACTCTACCTTCTATTCTCTTTATCTCAGCCTGTACGTGCTTCAAAAGTCAGTTTCAAAATATAATAAAACGGCTCAAACTCTCTAAGAGTTTATATGCTAATTATATATATATCTTATCGTTGAATTAGTTGTGAAGTTCCGGATGAAAGTTGCACTATCAAAACATTATAAGTGCAGCGGCGCTTGGTAGGTTTTGATAAATAACAAAACCTAAACGTTCAGTCAAAGCTTTGTTAAACAGAAGAGGGAAAGAGAGACTGGGAGAGAGAGAGAGATAGAGCAAAAAAAGGGGGAAGAGAGAGAGGGGGCGGTATAGAGAATATCATTTGTTGATATGAATCTAAACACAGCGTGCATTAATAATGGAATTTAAATATTTGTATCATAAAATCTATAACCAAAAACCAACAAAATGACATTCTATACCGAGAGGCTAATCTATTTTATAAATTAAAGAGTTTTTATTGCAGTCTAAGTTCCTCAATTTTTCAACCATACTTCCGCGTTTAAAATTTTAAGAGACTTTTGAAGTAGACTTTCTTACCACTTCTGAAACGTGCTCAATGCGTGAAATCTTCTCCAGGACACGCCCCGTCATCCTAAGCTCCGCCTTACTGACATCATCAATCTCCTCCGTCCAATCAGCGAGTTCGGCTGAGATGGACTCCGCCGATTGGTCCGCGCTGGGCTGCTGCGCGACGTCACTGTCAATGACGCCCTCGAGCCATTGGTAGAAAGTTGGTGAAGTAACAGCCTCTTGAGATATCGTTGTGGGAGCAGGTACAACTATAGGCGCACGAGAGAGAGACACACACACACACATACACATAGAGAGAGAGAATAAGAAAGAAAGAAAGAAAGAAAGACGCAGGGGGGGAAGAGCAAAATAATGATTAATCAACATAAAAAGGGTAAAATAACACTGACCGCTATAATTTATTATATTACCTCTCTCTCATACTCCCATGCCGAATTTCAAACTCTTTTATCACCGAGTACCAAGACACTTTTTGTGGTGGCCAATGACACAGTTAACCGCAGAGCAGAATTGGGTCGTTTAAAATAATTCTAGAACATAATTATAACGAATGAATCATGTGTATAACTCTTATACTCCATATGGAAACACCAATGAGTCTTAAATAACACTAAATTATCAGCTGTTGCCCTTTAAATGCACTTATAAAAATCCCTTTCCTTGCCAAAAATTCAAATAGTGCACTATTATCATGTGGGCTAAGAATAGCATATTTTCCTCGTATAACAAAAACAGATACAATCATTGACAGATTTTTTTTCCAGTGGAACAGAATTCACGCAAATATTTAAGTAGAGAAGTAAACTCTAATTGAACGCTCTAAATGTAATGTTTCTCCATAATATTAATTGTATGGCAAGTGGCATAGAAACTGTAAACATATGATCAGCGTTTCACGATTTTTAGGAAGCTCTGCTTTGGAGACACGGTGGCGTAACTATGGGTGAAAACGGGCACGTCCCCCATACAATGGTGAAAAGAGAGGAAAAATAAAGAGTAAAAGGTGACAAGAAAAGGTAAAAGAGAACATAATCACGGTGATAAATCTGTGCAATTTAAACGTTAGCAGTGTCCTATTCTTCAAATTATGCAAGGAAATCCGTTTACTTTCTAGACTTCACTGTCAGACACTATTGAGTAACTGGCTGATAACACACATAAAATGAGCTGTAAAGGGTATATGGGTATTTGTCCACATCAATAACCCACTTCTTTTAATGGCCAAAATTAAGCAAATTGAATCTTTGCGCAGCCCAAAACGTATGACCATTTGGTACAAGGGTTTGAAAATCAGACTTCCGGACCAAGTTCTTGAACCATGCCGCAACTGGGTAGCCCAAACGCAAGAAAATCATGATACATAGAAACGTTTACTGATATGGATGTCGATTTTTTTTAAATTTTTTTTAAATTGTTTTATTGTAGTATATAACATTTATATCGCGAATTTGGTAATTGATTTTCAAGGGAAAGTGTATAAATGCTAACAACAAACCTGCAGCCGTCGGTGAAAGCGACATCGTAGACGTAGTTGAGATTCTTTCTGAGGTGGTTGAAGGATGAGTCGAAGATGATCTCATACTAGTATCCATTGTGACGTCACAATCTATCTCGCCTTCTCGACATGGACGGGAAGTATTGGTGTAAAACTCTGTGACGACTTTGGTGTGAGAATAAAAGAAAGATGAATTAGAAAAATTATATAATTAGAAGCAGCGAGAGGGGGTAGAATAAAGGGGTGAAGCGGGAAGAAGAGACATGAAGGACGAAAGGTTGTGAAAAGAGGCGGGGAGAGGTGGAGAATGAGAAAGACAGAGTGGGCCAGAGAGGGAGAGAGAGAGAGAGAGAGAGAAAGAGAGAGAGAGAGAGAGAGAGAGAGAGAGATAGAATTAGGGGTGGGGGTGGAGAGGGTCAGGATTGAGAGAGAGGGGGGGGGGGTTACGACATTTACCCGAGCGACCATTGCTCTGCATGATCGCACCAATGTCCTACATTAACCGAATGATTAACATCAACCTGGGACCCAACATTATACCCAGTCATAACCCTAAACCTAAACCTAACCTAAAATTCCAACTACAACCCTAAAACCCGGAGTAATTGCCGCAGGAGCAATTGCCAAATCACAGGGGGGGGGGGGGTACTATAGAGGAGGGAACGATGAGGCCCACAGGAGAACATCGATGAAAGATTATCACATTTTATAGTGGGACTCATGTTTAGGACAAACGTTATATACTTTGCTGTCTACATGACTTAAAGCCCGTATGTACTAGTTTACAGGAGGGATTAGACCTCCCTGCAAGGTCACTGACAGGTGGTGTTCTCATCAAATCAGCTCTCACTTAACATAAGAAAAAGACGATCATGGAGGACCAATGGTTACCGATTAGGCATTGTTTGCTATATAGAGGGCGCAAGTAGCTACAAGTAGTGCAGTGGGAATTTAAATGTAGATAAACGGGAATGTCAAAATCAAATATTCTTTGAATGTGAAGCCTTAATTATATAAACCCAAATATTGAAAAATTGAAAAATTAAGACCTACATATTTCTGTCTCTTCCAGACAGTTGGGAGCCTGGACGCATTTCGTTCTGACGGACGCGTTTGGTCTGCTAAGTAGCTCATACGTTCCGTTTTGACCGCGTCTAAACCGCACACAGATCAACTCGGCTTGTTCACACGTAATGTTTCTCATATCCAGCTCATACTCGACGTCCGCAAAGCGGAATTCTTCCCCGTTGATCAGTGATTGGTCGGCCTGGGGTTGCGTCAGAGCCTGTTCGACCAATGACAGCCGGCTAGACGAGTCGTTGTGATCGCCCTCCTGACCACATGACCAAATCATGAGCTGCCATTGGTCGTTGCCCGTAACGTCACTGGTCAGGTTTCGGTCGTACATGATAGTGACATTGATGCGGAATAAAGTCAGATTTCCAGCTTCGATTTCAATTGATCTATCCATAGATATATCCAGGGCATTGACGACAACTCCATCTTCAGATTAAAAATGACATTAAAAACATTCAAACATGTGTCGCCCTATCTAATCAGGCTAATCAGGTAAAGATTAATGACACATTACATTGTAAACTTAAGTTATATCTAATACTTGGACTTATCCTACGATAGGTGATGTATGCCCTTTACAAATCTTGAACCAGATGTAAAATAAGAGGAAAAAACTTTTGATCTTTAGATAATATTTGTTCCCTCAATAATTTTCCTTCAACTATAACAAATTTAAAAAAGTAAATTATGTAGTGTTGTAACGTCCCTTGAGAGGCCAATGCAGGGAATGGTGAGAGCAACCAGTGGCATGAACGGTCTGCCATAGTTCAAGTCCGACTTAAGTCGATCTTAGTCTTTGTGAAACACTCCCCAGGTCTGCATCTACTGATCTCGATAAAAAGGAAACTAAATATTTGCCAGTAAGCCTGGGAAAGTTTGTGTCTCTGGCTTGATTTTGTTTGCAATAATCAAACAAACAACGCAGGAAATCAAAGAAAATCAAGCCACCACCATCATAATGTTCTCTTTTCTTCCCCGACTACTCTCGGTATAAAATAAAATCCACTTTGGATACAAAAAGCCCTGGGAAACATGAGTGTCTTTACTTCCTCTCCCTTGTATGGCTTCAAGTGGAAGAAATATCTTTATGAAGTGGCATAGCGTGGGTTCAGTCACGGGGGGGGGGGGGTGCAGTGATCGCATAAAGTGAAGGAAACGCGAGGGACTGGGGACGAGACTATGAGAAGTTGTCAAGGATAAGGATTTCAATGTTATTCTTCTCGTTTTCTTTCATTTTTGTCTCCCTTTTTACGTTCGTTCCACCCCCCCCCCCCTTTTTTCCTTTTTTTTTTGGGGGGGGGGCGTGCATCTTGGTTCTACGCCACTTCAGGGATGTCAGGAAACCAATGTTCTCGAACCATTTTACAACCGGAAATCAATAATAATACCATCAAGTTGATGGGTAAAGGCTATAGTCAGACTAATAATACGTAATTTGGCAGGAATATCCAAGCATCAATTAATTCTAATTTTCCCCGAAAATGAAAGGACCTAGACAAGTTTGATATACATTCGGGACAGGGTGGTTGTGTTGTAAGAACAGAAAATGCATAAGTCATTGGAACTTTTGAACGAGATGATAATTATTATATTTTGTGTTGAAACAATTTTGTATTTAATGTCCTTCTGTCTAGCATATATACAAAACGTGGGTAAATCACAAGAAAATAGTTTTCCATATCCTCACTTTTACTTCCGTGTAAGTCAAATAAGCAAGTATCCAACGAAAGGGTAATAAAGATAAAAGAAGGAGAGATAGAATGAGTTATATCAAAGGAGAGTTTGTTGACCAGAAATTCAAAATTATTGAAGGGGTGAACCCTTTAACCAAAAAAGTGCGAGATATTGCTCTCTATAAGCCATTCGTTGCCCCCTCCCCCTCCCCAATACATGTTATAATAATAATAATAACAAACAGATGATTACAAAATAAGAGAGAGAGAGAAAGAGAGAGAGAGGGAGGAGGGGAGAAAAAAATCACGGTGTCTTCGGTCCTACCTTTACAAGACGGTCCAGGAATGCAGGTTTGAAGCTCGGCTGTCGAGGTGAAGCTGGTGGAATTTTTCCTGAGCAGCGATGCACAGATAAACCGAGCTCCCTGGCCGCAGGACGCCCGACGGAGATCGAGCTTGTACTCGACCACCGGATGGAAGACCAGTGGGAAGCCAGGATGGAAGGATTGGGTTCTCTGGTCGACGTTGAGGACCTGCATGGTGTCGGGATTGAGACGGATGTGTGTTATTCTATGCTGGTTTAGTTTGTATCGTTTATAATAAGCTTTCAATGTCCTTCCGTATAATTATGCAGATGTAATACATAGCTTAGTGTTTGAATCTTACTTTTTCGTCCTTTCTCTCATTTTCCCCCTACACATCTACCACATTTACAATAAATAAGTGTGCTGTTCTTTCTTTAACCTCTCACTCTCACTCCCTTTCTTTCTCCCTCTCTTTCCTATTTCTATCCCGCCCTCTCTTGATATGTTTATTGTACATTTATCTTATGACACCGACAAATTCTACATAATTCATTACAACAATAACGTTTTGCAAAATTAATTCAACTTTAAAAGTATTTTCAAGATGAATTATTTACAAATATGAAGGTTAGCTTCAACCAAAAAATCATTTAAAAACAAATTATGAGCTTCCGGACAATATTTTATAATATCTGAGTTTTGAAAATGTAAGCGATTATCATTTTCAACTAACTAACTGAAAGGGTCTTATATCTATGGCGTTGCTAACATGGCTTCTAAACGTAATGATCCCTATTCATAATTAAGTGTTTGTAATATACCCCCGTTTACTAATGAATTTCAATTTGTGCATGCTTCTCTCCCAAAGCCCTTTGTAAACATTACTTGTTGCTATACCGGGCAAGCCTCTAGCTAGCTTTTTAGTCGTCCAGAGAAAATATATTCAAAATGTAGTAAACAGTTCCATTGAATCTGTGGGTACAGATATAATCTGAACACAACGGTATAGGGGCATTTTTATGACATTCCGCCGCCCCCCCCCCCTGAAAAGAAATTCTTCCATCTTCGTCTTGTTACCTCCCTCTGAAGTCAGGCAATGTATCCTGCTCTGATAATTTAATAGACGATTAAACAAATATTCGTTGGCTGCCCAAAGAAGGCCCATGTGACAAAATTCATTCTAAGATTTGATCCACAAATTTAATGTGATTTCCTGACACAGTGAGATTTATCCCTGCTACCCTTAACACCTCTTTTCGTATTAAATTCGACATCGAATTTATCTAAAATACAAACTTAAAAATAGGCCCCGATTGATAAAACGGTTTTAAGCTCTTCTCAATAACATCAATTTCATTTTTCGACGATCGGGCATGATTGCGCAATTTCACGAATTTATACGCGATCAAAATACTGTCTTGTCCCCATCCGGTGTACATTACATCTCTCGTAATATTATACGGACAAACTTTTCCCTGTCGGTGTGTCTATGCTCAAATGTCGTTACATAGACATGTCGAAAACATTTATAGTTTCACTTTGGTGCACTTATATTACTTTCTCACGGATATGATCATGTTGGTAACGATATTATTTAGCGGGGTTATCGAAAGGGGGGAGGAGACACGGGCAGTTGCTCTCAAGTGTACACCATTATGTAGTAAACAACAACAACCCCCCCCCCCCCCCAACCCATACCCTTGGAGTTGGACTGACGGCGCCTGCATTTTTTCTAGAACAATAATTATTGTTGCATTGGTTTGGGGTAGGGTGCATGGCTTAATTTGTAATTGTAAAGGTGTTATTAGACTTTTAAAACATGTTGACATTTTTATGAATCTGTTATAATTATGGCTCAAATTTTACATCATTATATAATTTATTGTTTTTAATTTTAGCAGCTGGTTGGCCTTTCGAAAATAATATCATAGCTTTTAATTAGTGTTCAAGTAATACTATCTTCCCCATTTTAAATCACGTCGATCATGGCTATACGAATAATTTGTGTTTTCATTCAATATTTGAGAAAATCCATTTGCGACAATATAGCCCTTTGGACGAACAAATTGTATACTACTATGCCATCTGATAGGCTATATTTACTCCTTTGAAAAAGATTATAATAATTTCACATATCAAAAAGAAGGGTATCTCATTTAGTATAAAATCTGACCTTTCACGAAGTCTTGTAAAACAATACATGAACAGAACAAAAAAATGAACATTTTACAAAATCAAACAACGACAACATCATCATCAACAAAACATTATAATTAAAGATATATTTAGCGCGCTAAAATATTAGAGCATGATGAAGCTCATATCGAATCATCTTATCAGTGTCTATGATACGGGCTGATAACACTCGGAACTCATGTCCGGATTAAATAATTAACGTTAAACATCATCAGAGTTTCCGTAGTGTAGTGGTTATCACGTGAGTCTAACACACTCAAGGTCCCCGGTTCGAGCCCGGGCGGAAACTATTTTTTTTGTTTCGGTAACAAATAGGGGGAAATAGTTCGGCGCTTACTTATGAGCATTCTTTAGTTAATATTTATACATTTACCTTACTTTTAATACCAACTGTACCTGCCCTTTCTCCTCAAGAAGTTTTATTCTCCCTTCTTCCTAAATCATATACTGATATATTAATTTGTCTCCCTCTTCATTCTACCACAAAATTTCTCTCTACTTCTTGTAATAATAATAATAATAATAATAATAATAATAATAATATCCTAATAGTCCACTCCAAATTTTATTAAACCGAAACGGAAATTCTTTTTGCCCATTTGATCGTGAGCCCGGCAGCCACTGAGCAGCGCCAGATAATGATGAAATGATGAAATGCGACTAGGAACAACTCAACGACAGAGAGTCAGGGACTAAAGGATGTGATATCTGAGATCAGTTAATCGGAAAAGAAAGGTAATCCATTTCGCTCAATTAAATCAACATACATCAGGTGCGAATGATTGGCTACACGTACTATATATCCGCGCAAAATCAGAAACCTATAATTACGGGAAATTGACAATGAATTTATTTTTGGCGCGAACAATACAATGAGTACGTCATCCACAAATGAAAACCATACCTCTCCGTTAATACCACCCCCTAATAGTAAAAACTGTCAAGATTAATCAAAAATTGACAAACGGGAAATGTTTAATCAAATCAAAGCATGAGTAATGTTCACACGACTGTAAGTTAACTTTAAGTTAAGGTTGTGATTTTAAACGTCGAAGTTATCTTGCAGTTAGGGACCGTGCGGACGCAGTCGTCGTTACAAATATCTGAATTTCATCCGAATTTATAAACCGCGAGCGATCTTGAAGCCCCACTGTCCTATTTGTAGCTACTTACTCCCTCTATATAGAAAACATTGCCTAATCGGAGACAATTAGTCCCCCATTATCCTTTTTTTTTTCTTATGTTAATTGAGAGCTGAGTTGATGAGATAGCCACCTGTCATTAACCATACTGTGTGGTCTAATCCCTCCCGGCCAAATTAGTACAGCCGGCCTTTAAAGTTAGCGCGATAACTACAAGCAGCGGATGTCCTCACTCGAAGTTATGTGTCGTGTGGACACAATCAGCTTCGAGGTTACGCTAGCTTAAAGTTAAAATGACTGATTACTCTTAAGGTTCAAAACATGGAGTACTCGTTGTGTCGGTCTTGTGTGAACCTCGTCGTTGTTAGTGGATCAAGGTTTCCTAAACTTGAAATTTAAAACTACGTCGATCCCGGGTGAACCTAGCCATTGTTATGAGTATCAAAATGGATTTTGGAGAAAGCGGTGGACAAAATGGCCGTTTGGAAAATCCCGATAGTGACACCTGTTCTGCCTAGTCCAAGAGAGGATTTAGGAATTGAAAAGGTGTATTCTGATTCATGGCAGGCTTAAATCATCATGGCCCGACCGAATTTAGTTCATCACGTCGGTGGCTTGTGTACAGGTCTATAAATATATCCATTCTATATATTGTATTTTCGGGTCGAAAATCCATTTAATTGGAATTATTGTGCAGGTCAGCGATGGTAATTGGGACCGTATGGTATACAACTGTACTTTTGTGTATAAGTACTATATACATCATGCACATGTCGAAAGTTAAAACCTCTCACAAATATTTTCATTTCATAAAACACAATTCGTTAAAGGTACTATGTCCCTTTTGCAGCCAACCTCAAATGTTGTAGAACTTTGCAGGAATTATGAATATGTCATGTATGTCCTATCTCTGAAATTTAAACGTTAGCAGTGTCCTCATATTCAAATTATGCAAGGAAACCCGTTTACTTGCTAGACTTCACTGTCAGACACTATTGAATGACTGACTGGCTTTTTTTTCTTCTTTGGTAATAACCCCGGCCCCCCCCCCCCCCCCCACTCAGTGTTATTTAGGGTACGCATATGCTCGTTCCCTATTTTTTAAAGCACCCCCTATCTGAGGACTGCCAACATTTTCGAACCCCCCTTTCGCGGGTTTTTCGCGGCCTTTTCCTGCTTTGGAGACCCCCCTAAATCAGGAAAAATGCTCAATGTACCCCCTAAATTCGGAATAATTTCCCAGGAGTCCAAAGAGATGAGAAAAAAGAAGAAGAAACACCCCTTTTTTGAAGAAATCTCCGGGTGAAAGTCAAATACACCCCTTTTTTTACAATTCTCGGGCCGGACTTTGTCGCACGAAAAGTACCCCTTTACCGGACATTTTGGCAACACGCATGCGGTCATTCCGACCCCTGAGTGGGGGGGGGGGGGGCCGGGGTAATAACATACATGAAAAGAGTTGTAAAGGGTACATGAGCATTTGTCTACATCAATAACCCACTTCTTGTGGTGGCCAAGATTAAACTGATTGAATCTTTGCGCAGCATAAAACGTATGACCAAGGCGGTACAATTTATTGTCTGACAATCAAGACTATTACTTTTGGGCTCTATAGCCCTAAAGTCGATTTGACAACTAATAGTCGTTATTTTCCCACTTGAAGACATTTTCAAGCCCCACGTTTTTTAGGGAAGTTCAAAATTAGTATTATCTTTCAAATGTAGTTGGAATTTAACTTTTTCATTTTTTTGGCCTGCAAATGGGACATAGTACCTTTAAGGGATAATTTGTACAATATAATTCCGATCATGGAGATATATATATTTATAATAAAGCATGTACTGAAAGCCTATTAGAAAAATATGACTAGCTGAGGCACGCTTCTTTACGTCCAACGTTTACTTGAAAGATTGATGTTTTGCCTTATATTTAAAGCCCTTACAACAATATTATTATGGAAATTTGGTCCACGTGTTGGCTTATTATAATTAGAAAAAAATAATCCGTAGAAATCCCCCGCTTTAGACAGTCAACTATGCAAAAAATAATATTTCGGAAGACGAATCCTCCTTTTTTCAAATTAACTCCCTGATAGGACGACACTGTATATTGCCAATCATTGAAAGTCTAATTGTATTGTACATATCGTATAGGCTGCAGGGATTTTGTTTTTCCTTTCATGTTTTTTGATTGACCAGCAAATGTGTTATTTGACAATTTTAGTGGTATAAATTAAGCGATGTGAAACACCTGTTCATTTGTAAGAGCGCTATATTTTAAAATATGATGAAAAACAAAGGTAGGGTGATGATAGAGATGGCAGTGGTGGTGGTGGTTGATGACGGTGATGATGAGGATGATCATGATCATGATGTGGATGATGATGATAATGATGATGATGGTGAAGATGATGATGGTGATTGATGACGGTGATGATGATGATTATGGTAATGGAGATGATGGAGATGGTGATGGTGATGATGATGATAACGAGATGATGATGATGGTGGTGGTGGTGGTGGTGGTGATGATGATGAAGGAAAAGTTATATCGTGATGATTATGATGTTGATGATAATGATGATGATGGTGGTGATGATGGTGATAAACATTGATCATAATAATAAAAACGTGATGTTGATAACGATGATAATGACAATGCGGAGTGCTTTAGCTTCTTTGTTAGAAATGAAACTGAAACGAAAGCCTACATGAGATTCATAGCAAAAATATCCGACCTCTAAGCCCTCCACTCCAAAGCCACCTACAATAGGGACTTTTAGATTCTGCACGACGAGAACGTGGACTGCCCTTTTAAGGCAATGTGACGTCACTGCCAGTGCCTTAAAAGGACGTCACATTGAGTTAAAAGGGGAGTCCACGTTCTCCGTCGTGCAAATCTAAAAGTCCCTAATATAAAAGATAAACTAACCTGTCCTTGAAATGATATTTGTGTTCCGTTCCATTCTAGCTCACTACTCCCCCACATTGAAAGCTTCCACTGAATATCTGTGACGTTTTCAGGAGCTGTTGTCTGATTGGACGAAACCGAAACTGAAACGTTCAACTTGAGCGGGTTTAAGAGGCCGAGAACGACCACCGCTGGCGGCAGCATTGCGATGTCGAGACGCTCTAGCGTGACACCTATGTTAATGGATTGAGAAGACAAATGAGAAGTGATTAGAGACTTCAGAGGTATGATATAAGGGGCGGACGCAGGATTTTGTTTGGAGAGGGGGACAAAAGAAGAAAAAAGAGAAATTTTTAACTTCCAAATGAGGGGAGGAGGTTATTAAACTCTCCCGGTGTCTTTTGGGGTCAAACTTTAGGGGTACAGTATGTGTAGACTTATGTGCCCACTTAAACCCTCCCCCCCCCCCCCGATCCGCATTTATTATGGTTCATATTCGAGCATACATTAGTGTGATTTGCATTTGTCTTTGAATTGGATAATATATATATACCAAACATGCTTACTTATGAAAATAGTCTATAATTATGCATATGTATGTACCCCTTATAATGGAATGCTATAAAAATGAAAATATATTGTACATCTATCGTATATTCATACAGTTTATTTCATAGATATTTAAAAAGTTATTGTATATTTATGTTTTATGATTATTAATAGAATTATATACAGTATACATAATTGGGTTGAACACTTTGAAAATATATCTCTCCACTGGGGCTAGTGGCTCTTTATTAAAATAATAATATACATGTAATAATATCAGCAGAAAGGGTCTTAAAATGAAATCAATGATGAGGGAATCTCTGGTCCCAAATACAGAACAGAGCGCATAGTCAATGTGAGTGATGTCTAGAAAAAATATATAACGAAATATATGTTATAAACTGTTTTATAAAACAGCTTTAAACAAAGAAGATCATTGACAATAAATCTGAAATCTAAAATTAACAAGTATGGTCGAAACGAGACCTCCATCAAAGAACTTCATTAAATAATACACGAAAGCCCTATGTTATTTCAACGTCCGCGGTGTTCTTTATTATGATGTAAATTATAGCACACAGTCTCCCATTAATATGACTAGATTACAGTGACATATTTAATAGGTCTATCTCACCTTTCGTGCTCAGATATAGAATTTCAATATATTTTGTTTAAATTCAAAGGCGGTCTGTGCATTTTATTGCCTTATTTTCACGTAATAAACCATACATCGTGTAATAATGAAACCGACTATAACCTAGCTTTACAATGTCTTTGAAATCTGATTCTTCAAAAAAGTAGTAAATGTCTTAAATGATCTCGGCATTAACAGATGGAATATGTAACATGAGAAACCAACAGATGGCCAATGTAGAGACAGAGTCGTCACTCTCGGCTTGGGGGGGGGGGGGGGGTATATAACTTATGTTTCCTTTGCGTATGTGGTGTTTCATAAAGCTTTTCGTAAAGTTACGCATGACTTTACGAACAACTTGAATATGAAGTGCCAGATAGGATGTCCAAAGTTTTTCCTGATGTTTTAATAAATTGTGACTATATTTCCAATAACCTAAATTGAATTATGGCAAAAAATAAACTTTGCATTACAAATATTTGTTATAATAAGAAATGATAATCTATATCTGCAAAGTTCAACTTTAGTCGATGCAGTTTAACAATTATTTGAGCACCCCATTTTGCTAGTCATATTTAAGTCATTCGTAAAGTCATGCGTAACTTTACGAACAGCTTTATGAAACACCCCCAAGGAGTATATTTTATCAGAGGTAAGGGCAGGGGGCAATTTCACCAAAAAATTTCGGAACAAATTTCCAATTATGTCTTTTACCCAACCCCTAGGTGGCTTGACATCGTGGTATGTTTTAATGAATTACATCGTATTGGTTATTAGAGTATTCAACGAGATGGTTGGATTCTGGTAGTGGTGAAAACTAATTGTTGGCTTCTTATTTCCTTTTTTTTTCCCCTGAGAAAATAAAGTAGTAGTCGCTGTCAGATGAAAAAGTTTGCTATACATTCTTGAAATGGTCTCATATTTCAAACTTGACGATAAAGAGCTCACAAGGTTGTGCCACATCGTGTCAATATACATTCACAAATTACATAACCAGCACTCAACGTGGGCACGAGAAAGAGATGCCTGTCTGGAGCTATCCCGAACATTACTTTTTTTCGAGAATTCTTCGAAAAAACCATGCATATACCTAAATGCTTCTTGGAGATAATTTGGGTTGTTGAGGGAAAGTGGGAGTAACCTGTAAAGATTGATACCAATTTAATGAATGCATATATAGTGGAGAGAAGTGTTTATGTGATACTATAGGGACAATGGACATTGATTAATGACACTTAATGACAACTTTCAGTATCTGTTCACGAACGATACGAGAGGTTCACATACTACCGTGGGACAATAAGAGTGTTTGTTGAATTTTTTTTTAAAGGCATGGCGGTTGGTCTATTTTCATAGGAGGGGACAAATGTATTTATAATTTGAAATAATAAAAGAAACAACATTTTACTGTAGCTGTCTTCTGAATGTAACAGTTGGCTGCCGGAAATCAGAAATTGTCATTCTAACAAACCAGTTATTGAAGTCAGAAGACCGGTCAAAATGATGGTCCAACTTAAAACTACAACAATTGAAGGAGATACAAAATAGAATAGGTAAGATAGTGATTATAGTTAAACACCTCATAGGATACACAGTTGCATGCTGAATACGAAATGTAATAGACTCATCGTTTCTTATCATCTCACTAATCGATAACAGCACATACAGAAATATTGGTGTGATATTGAGAATGTGAGCTGACATTTTTCTCATGGATATTTTGTGATTTTGTTTTCCTTTAATCCATTGAACTTTCTTTGTAACATTGACAAAGATCACAACCTGTATCAGGACATTTACCCCCTGGACAATCACCCTCCGGAAAATTACTCCCCGGAAAACTACCCCCAAGGAAATAACCCCCAGAAAAATACCCCCCCCCCCCCTCCTAAGGACAACCACCCCCTCCCTGAGTACCATTACCCCCGGAAAAATTACCCCAAGGACAATTACCCCCAACCCCTGTTCATTAATGGGGAAGCCTACCATAATAATAAATTGGTTTTAATAAAAGATGAGGTTTGCGGGGGGGGGGGGTAATTTTCCTCGGGGAGGGGGGGGGCTAATCGTCCTCGGGGGGGGGGGGTTGTCCTCGGGGGTAGTTTTCCAGGGGGTACTTGTCCATGGTCCCGCTGGCAATTGCCCGGTGTGATTGTTCCAGGGGTGACTTGTCCTAGAGTTGTTTCATAAGAGTAAGTTAGAATTTCTTAAGTGGTTCTATGTTATCCACCTTATCGATTACGAAAAACATGCATAATTTCCGTTATAAAGCATACACCCCTAATGTTCGCCTTTCATTTTAAAGATAGGAAATATTTTAAGGGTATATTTAATTGAGATACCAGATCCACACCGGAAAGCATTGTGCTAGAGATAACATTTGTCTCAGTTTGACAAGCCACGGGAAACGTAATTAAGAAGACAAAACAATACATTGAAAATGAACTGTTTTTATGCATAGTATTCCCCGCATTTAACCTTAATGTACACAGTTTGAAATGAAAATATTTCGTTCTAGGTATTCTACATTGGAATTTGCAAGTATATTATGTATCGTCTGTTCAACATAGATATAACACGAATAACGCACTTCTGGCTCAATGGTTGTGTAAGGTATGAATAAAAATAGCGCAATTTGAAATAACATTGATTAACAGATTATTTATTCCACTATTCTTCCAATTTTGCATTCCAAAACTTTACTTATTCGTTTTTTTTTAGCATAAAGCACACATGTTGTGTAGAGATGGTGGATGATACGTAACATACGTAACGAATTGATGACAACCACACTTTATCGAAATAAAGAGTCAGAATTTACATTTGCTCCCTTTGCCGATCGCAAAATATGTGTAAAGAGAACGTTTGGATTCGGATAAGAGATGTCACCCCGTCAAAATATTTATTGTGGTCGTAGTATTATGATCATGAGTCACATATATATATTGTGTCCATCATATTCTCATTATCTTCTTATAAAAATATTAGTTGATTTTCTATTGTAGTTACGCATTCAAGTTACCAAAATTACGTTTGCGATGGTTTGTATGAGAGCAAAATAGATTCAGATAGATTTCTTAGTTTTCTCGTTATTAATTAATACTCCTTTTAAAGACAAATAGGCCTATATCCCAAGGATTATACAAGCATCTAGACCAGGGTAAAATGTCAAATAAGGAAAGACACTTTCATGACCTTCTGACTATTGTGCGGATAAACGGGATGGGGAGGACACAACAAGCCAAGTACCCCTTTTAGAACCCAGATGGTATTCCTAAGGTTCAAAAGGAAAAAATATGTAAATATATAAATATATATATACAAATATATAAAATATATAAAAATATTTTTAAAAATATAATATAATTTGTGTAGGCCTATCTCCTTTCAATAAACTCAATAGATAACTGGACATTACTTGTGATATTCATTTTTGTTTATTTTCTGCTTGTCACGAATTGTTCGGATTTGTCCACCCTTTTTCAGAATCCTGGACCTCCCAATATATACAATTTTCACAACAATTCAGACAAATAAAACTGTTCCAATATATGTTGTTTATCGTAAAACAAGGAGGGGTGCTATTTCTCCTCATACTGTCGTTTGCTTCCAAATTAACATTTATTCTCGCAGCAATAAATGTCGGTAAACATGGTTTAACATGATTTATACTCTGTTTATAGTTTATAAATATTATATCCGACCCAGGAGCTAATCCAACCTCCTTGACTTGACTTCATAGGTTGACCAGTGTGTATGCTGCAGCCGCATTTGATGTATTAGAAATTTATCTTTACTAATAAAGGAAACCCGAGTAGAGCGAGAGAAAATCTGTAAATATATGGCATCTAGTAAAACCTTACACTTTCAATATCATGATGTAATAATCATGAAGAAGTACTGTGGCGCGTTGAAAGGGGCCCTTGTCTCTCATATAAAAGGTCATATAAAAGGTCATGGGTTCGATCCTTGCTGGGTCCTTACATCCTTGGATAAAAGCACTGTTTCGACATTTGTCCCTCTCTACCCAGGTGTACATGTATGTAATTGGTATCTGCAATTCAGGGGTAATAGTAATAACAGGACCCTAAGGAAGAACAGTATCATTTATACTGATTATGCTGACGATGAGGCTTAATTCCCTTGGAAAATAGAGAGTTAACAACATTTTAATCAAAATATAAGGTCTATGTGAAGCTAGGAGCTAGGAACTGGTAACTGCTCGACAATCGGATAAGTGCAGTGGACGGAAATACAACATTCGAATCTAGTTCCATGATTTGCCGTAAATTTGAGGAAAACAATCCCCGTCACCTATACTGGAAGACTATCAACAAATGTCATCTGATGTCAAATGTTGTATCATATGTGCATCATTGACTGTAAACCTAACTGATCAATTCTCATCATTCTTTTCTTACGGAGCAGTAGAATCAGAAATCATTTCATGAAATATATTTCTTCAATCTCGCACTTTACAAAAGCTCACGACATATGACTCCATCATACAAATGAAGTACTTCCGTGAAGTAAATGTTGATTTTTGATGAAACGCCAACCAAAATATTTCCAATTGGAAGCGCTATGATAATACCACTTCAGAGTTTAGCCTATAAGAAAAGCATGGCTCTAACTTGTCATTTGTATGCAAAGTAGTGTTCATAATAATTTGTGTATAGGCTCGCGATGCGGGAGCTACTCCCACCCCTGAACATTTTTTTAGGGGGAAATGGGGGTGGGGGTGGGAGTCGTCTCCCCGTATTCGGTATTCGGTAACGTCATTTGGGTCTACTTGTAATTTGTATGAACCACTTCTTATGTTCCTAAGCAAATAGCATTTGCACCATTAGAAAAAGTATATTTGGTATTTGTCAGAGAAGTCAACCCCTAGCGAAACTTATGCTTATATGCCCATTGCTGTATGTGATTTTAAAGGTGCATTCACCTCAAGTGAGGACGGAAACACGATTTTAAATTTGAGAGGTTTCTGAGTGAAAAAACAAGGAAATCCTGGGGTGAGAAACCTTCTTCTTCTTTTTCTACTTCTTCCTTGTTCTTCGTGTTCTTCTTGTTCTGCTTGTCTCCTCCTCTTATTCCTCATCCTCCTCCTTCTTCTTCTTCTTCTTCTTCTTCTTCTTCTTCTTCTTCTTCTTCTTCTTCTTCTTCCTCTTCTTCTTCTTCTTCGCTGTAGTAGTAAGGATTCCTTGCTCATTAGAGAATTCAGATCGATGGAGGTCTATCTTTGCCAAGATGTAAACAAATGGACGTTTAAGTTCAATGTTATTGTAAACAATACTTGAAGAAAGGGCCGTGAACTCGCTTAAAAACCCAATTTATGAACTTGAATTTCACCAATGACATTGTTTCAAAACATGAACTACCTCGGTACTGAGTATAATGGCAACTGTGCGTGTATTTTAGTTAAACACTTAGAAGGCTCTTTGAAACGTGTGTTTTACATTTTAATATCAACAATAATAAATAAATCCTTCCACAAGGCCAGAAATTAAGCTCTGTCAAAAATTTCGAGAACAAAAATTGGGGCAAATATTAATTTGGCTTTAAATTAAAAACCAGATAAGCAATGAATGCCAATCCCCAGTAACGGAACTAAACCGCATGTTCCATATGTGGTTTCAGGATAGGAAACATATAAAGAAACTGTTCCCATGCATGCTTTGTAAAGATTCTCTAAAACTAGCAAAAAATACTTGAGAATCGTTTGTCTGATTAATTGGTTTAGGTTTTGTATTTACAGTTTGCTGCATTCACCACTGGGATGAATAAAGCGAGTGTTCATCCTGTAATTTTAGAAACATAATCCTCGTCCCATTTAAACGGTCATCTAAAGGTACTATGTCCCTTTTGCAGCCAACATCAAATTATGTCGGATTTTGCAGGAATTATGAATATGTCATGTATGTCCTATATGTGAAATTTAAGCATTAGCAGTGTCCTAGTATTCAAATTATGCAAGGAAACTCGTTTACTTCTAGACTTCCCTGTCAGACTCTATTGAGTGACTGACTGACATCTTTTTTTCTTTGGTAATAACATAGACAGACATACAATGAGTTGTATTAAGTACATGAGCATTTGTCTACATCAATAACCTACTACTTGTAATGGCTAAAATTAAACTGATTGAATCTTTGTGCAGCACGAAACGTACGCCCATTCTGTACAAGGGTATATGAAATCAGAATATTACTTAGGTAAATTTTCATAAATGAATGATACACGACCATAAAAACTAAAACAACAACAACGCAATCACCTGTGTCGATTCGACAACTAATGGTCGTATTTTCCCACAAAAAGCCATTTTCAAACCCTTTCGTTTTGAGGGAAGTTCTAAATAAGCATTGTCTTTCAAATGCCGTTGGAATTTAACCTTTTCATTTGTTTGACCTGCAAATGGGACATAGTACCTTTCTCACTGAAATTATACCAATGTAGGATATTCTTATATAAAATTGAAATACACCTTTTGAATTGGTCAATTGGAAAACTTGCAATTGGATACAACTTTGAGTTCAATGTGCTACCCATCATCAGTCTATCGGCGGTAGTATGGCAACACGGATCTTGTTACTTCAAATAAACACATTAACTAATTTCCTTGTTAATAGAAGAGCTATCACAAACTTGAGATTGAATAGGGAACCACAGCAAGTGGTCTCAATGACTGAATGATTTATTTATGCATTGCGTATTTTATAGGGCTATCACATCTTAGTGTCGAGTTTCTTTGAAGGAATGCAGAAACACATAATTTTACAAAGAAACAGGATTTTAAAAAAGGAACATTTAGAATTTGTAAATTTAAAATTACTTTGCTATCCTTGTGTATGGGTGAAAATTCCATCGGCGTATCGATCATGTCGATATAGTGCTCGTCATCTCTGCCATTTGTTCGAACAAAGAATATGACTAAAAATCAAGTCTCCTTTCAAAAGTCTCCTCTAAAAAAGTATGATCTCTTCTTTATTTGGGGGCATGATTATAAAAACATGCTATTCAAAATATTCATTGAGCGCCACCCCACTATGCAGAGGACAAGTATGAATAAATTATAAACTACCATTCATCGAGGGAACTTAGGAAAGAAAGGGAAATTTTCTGAACATGAAAGTAATGTGTACAAGAAATAAATAGGAATCAACAAGTTTCCACTCATTAAACCTAAGTCACTTACACCCTTTGTCATTGTTTGCATTCGACTAATAATATGAATATATTTTGATACAAATGAAACATAAACATTTCTTTGAAAATTGCAAATTTGCAAGATTGCTCCATTTTTCATAAGTAGAGCCTAGACAGAGAAGCAGGAAATATAAATGCAGGGCTTAAGACCCCTGGAGAAGGCATGGTGGACAAGCGGCCCCTGAATTAAAAATGCATCTCAAATATCAACAGTTATGGAACTACAATACAAATAAAACATCATGATTTTTTTTTTAAATTAACTGCCCCTGCCCCCCCCCCCCCCCCCCCCCACCCCGCACTCTAAGATGAAGATGTGGAACACGATGAATCAATACAGTGTGCTCTCTATATACATCTCTAACTTGAAATGTGATTTTCAAAATATATATATATATATATATTCTCTACAATCTGAGATATGATAATTACCGTTCTCCATCTGTATCTCCTCCCCGGTTGTCATGGCAACAAGGTAGACTGCAGCTAGGATGATAGTAGGCATTATAAATCTATCCATGATGTTTAAAATGTATCTCGGTATAAAATGCAAATAAGTTTAATCATCTCACAGCATTTTTCCAGCGCGGGATGGTATTCCGAAAATGGCTTTTCCCAGTATGCGGATTCAGTCCTAAACTCACTTTCAAGAATATAGCAAGAAGATTCTGTGTAAGGTTTGTGTCAGGATGAGCACTGGATAATTCGTCTCAAAATCGTGGAATTTATCAAGATCAGTTTCATTTGATTAGCCCTACAGTAGCAGACGATGTAAAGATCTTAGAACCGACAGCCTCTTGCTTCGCGCACTTATCGCTACTCGGAATCAGGATGCTTGGCTTACGGGCGCGCCCGGTTGCGGCGATTCACGGGTTTAGCCACAGCTCTTTCAGCTTAAATCCCTCAGCCTGTGAATTAACCAAGGAGTTTACACACAAACGATAGAACTCGTCCGGCCTTGCTGGATCAAACCCGAGTTATGACCTGACTGCTGCTGGCCTTGAGCATGGACTACAAACTGACAAGCTCAAAGTCATGATCATACATCGCCGTGCGGAAGCTCGGGCTGGCTGACAAGACTGATTTGTCAAACCCCAAATTCTGTCAAGATTCGTTAGGGTGGCACAGTTGTCAACTGACGGACGCGCGATCGCGAGGAATATTCTTGTTATCCACCCCAATTGTGAAAGCAGACGACACAGTAATAATTTTAAGTACTCAAGAGCACGCGAAATAGTCGCGAAACCTCAAGACTTTCATTTTATTGAAATTTCAGATCCGCCAGGCGTGGGAAGATTATCAAGTTCAATATTGTTCCATAGCAACTAGTCAGTAGTAAGTGCATACCGCTATAATGGTGAGATAGAGGGGTCGTAATCGAGTGGTTTCGAGCACTTGACTGGGAGGTCGTAGGTTCGAGCCACAGCATTGCACACACAAAAATCACGATCGAAATTTTGTGATTTGTCTATTACCCCACAATTTCATTTGTGGAAAGTTGACTTGGTAATTCTTCAAACATAAGCAATGTTCATGATATTGTAGCTTGTTATCATTCCGAATCCATATGATTATCCCCGTGATCTATATTTCAGCAACAGCATGATTTGAGATTTAATCATACTGGGGTCTCGATTTAGGTAAAACTGGAATGATATTCTCTGTCTATTTTCGGCTTTAGAAATTGGAAGCGTAAGCCTATGTTTGTATTTCGGAACGCCTTAGATTTAATAAGCGAATTAATTGAGGGGTGGATCAATAGGTGCCAAGGCTTTTTTAAAACGATATGCCGATATAGCGGAGTAGTAGAATGAATGAGTGAATGGACAAACTTTAAACAATGAAAGAATAATGATATCTAATATTCTGAGTTTATGTAGCGCTTAATTAAATACATCGACGATGTCTCTAAGCGCTTTACATAAATAGTATTACTACAATGACTTTCGCAACCTACCGGGTATACCCATTTAACACCTGGGTGGAGAGAGGCAAATGTAGATTTATGTCTTGCCAACGGGCATTTTATTATGATTTCCAACACTTCAATTCGGTTCTTAGTTGCTTTCACGCAGTCTTTTATATCACAATGTAAATGAATGACCACTACTCAATTTCATCTTTAACAATGGCATATCCATACATATTGATAATCAGGGTATAAAAGGCCCGGATAAAAGGGTGCATGGTGAGTGGCGTAAGCCAGCTCCACCCTGTGTGTTAAATAGGCCATGTTTTAACAACATGAATCTGATAAATCCACGGTCAGTAAAGCCTAATTCTTGCTAGGGGACAATGATTATTGCTTTGTTAGACACGCCTATGGCAAGCTTTACAAAGTCACAGTGAAGGTCAGAGTCGAGTAATGATAATGATAATAATGATGGAGATAATGATGATGGTATGATGATTATGATGATGATGATAATAACAATGATAAGCAATAAAAAACATTACAATAATAATGATGATGATAATAATGATGGAGATAATGATGAGGTATGATGATTATGATGATGATTATAATCAATAAAATACATTACTATAATAATGATGATGATGATGATAAAAATTATTACGATGATAATAATGATCATAATAATGTTAATGATTATAATAATTATAATATCATTTTGAATTTATGCAGTGCACATAATTATCCGAGACTTTCGATCAAGGAGCGACAAAAAACGCAAATGCAAATTACACTAGAAAAATAGCTCAGCAGATAATGCACAGGTAGCCTGGAAACTCAATTCTAGATACATAGATACGTTTTCGGCTGTGTTTTGAATTGTTCTGTGGAATACAGTTTTCTCAGAGAAGAAATAAATGAGTTTCATAGAACAGCTTTGGCGAAGGATCTGTCTCCAATAAATGGGACCACACAAACACAATGTCCAAAGTTTAAATTCTCTCTAGTAAATTGGGAATGTGGGAGAAATGTAAGAACATTAATTGCCATTGCTACTATAATACTTATCCTTTCATAAACCAAACATGAGAAAACTTGCAAATTATTTCAAACTTTACCAGAACTCAGCCTTCTCTCTACAATGTCTAAAACCTAATCAAGGAGTAACCAAAAATCTTAAACTTTTCGCTTTAACGACCTTTAGTGTTTGTTAAGTTCGAGGGGGGTCTGACGTAAAAATCTCCTCTGGTAGACCACGACAACACATCGAGTCCTATAAGCTCTTTCCGGTATGAATATCAAAATATGTGGATCAATTTCGGATACTCATCGATTGTTTTTTGACAACCAAGCAGCTAAAACTTACACAACACACATGACACAGGAAGGATGGGAATATTGAATTCTGATTGTGGAGGTTGGTGGAGTGAAACCAGAGGACACTTTATATCATATTGGACAATGCTGATTTACCAATCATTTGTTGTTTTAGTGATCACTGTTTCCTTAACTTGCGATCATCATTATTGTCTCTTTGTAATTCTGTTGTTTTCTGATTTAGCGGTAGTGATTCATTGGTGTATCTGGTGTCCAAAGATCGAAAGGACTAATGAATAAGTGGATGGATGGCAGCGATTTATCATTATATATATTTTTTTTAATCAAGGAGTTGCTAGACAGGCTTCTGTTTTTAACCTTCTGTTAATATTGTGATTGTGACTGATTTGTATATATTATAATATTTTGTTTATGCTTGAGAAAAATTAATAAATTGAACTTAACTGAACTGATTTGTTTGAATAAATACATAAATTGCAAAACAATTGTAAGGAGAAAGTAGGATCATGTTAATGATGACGGTAGGGTATACTATGGTTGAGGTCATATTTATTTTGTTCTTATTCGTATTCATTTCAGTTTTAAAGGTTGTATCATAAAATAGTCCATAAAGTACATTCAACATTCGTTGCATTTGATCAGGTATGATAAATTAATACAAGGTAGGCGCTACCCGATATATAGACCGAAACTGAGGGAAGAGGGAGGAGAGAGAGAGAGAGAGAGAGAGAGAGAGAGAAAGAGAAAAAGTGAGAGGGAGAGAGAGAGAGAGAGAGACAGACAGAGACAGATAGAGGGTGGAAGGGAGAGAGACAGAGACAGAGACAGAGACAGACAGAAGGTGGAAGGGAGAGAGAGAGAGAGGAGAAATAGAGAGAGAAAGAGGATGGAAGGGAGAGAGAGAGAGAAAGAGAGAGACAGAGAGAGACAGAGAAAGAGAGAGAGAGTGAAAGGGGAGGTAGAAAGAGAGGGTGAGAGGGAGAGGGAGAGACAGACACAGACAGAAAAATAAAGGCAAACATATAATAATTAAAAAAGAGAGACAGAGAGATACAGACAGGGCGGAAGTTGTTACACAGACAGGATGCTCCCTCCAACTAAAATGGAAAGATATTTGGATTTTGAACTAGATGTTCCACACGATCGAACAAAAAAAATAATACTAGCATTGAGTATTTTGCACCCTCTAGGAATGACCATGGCTTGCCTAAACTTAATAGCAAGTAATGTATGCAATTTGCATTCTGACTAATATAATGCAATCATTTTTTATCCGTAACAGGTGAATGAAATAATTCCTAAAGAAGCACTTCACAAAAACGAATATGATTACATTTCTAAAATGACCTTCTGATATACACCGAACCGCTCCAGAATAATTCCTTACAGTAAGCCCGTGCCCCACCATCATCAAATCTATCAAATGGGGTATCTTGGTGTGTATGATTTGTCGATGAACACATAAAGTAACAAGACAGGTAACGACAGAGGGCGCTCGTACCCTCTCATCAGATCGAGACATGGAGGCGAATTGTTTTGAAGAAATTGATATCTTGGAAAATGTCGGTCTTACTCTTTTTTTGTCGTACATGCTCGTTTGTTCGTTTTATAAAAAAAAAGCTCGATGCTTCAGTGTTTGGATGTGGTGTTTTTACAATCAGTCCTAAGATCGTCAATGACGTCAGCATATATGTGTAAACCCTAAACCTCTCAACTAAAATTGGATGCAGTATAATTATGTAAAGTGGTGTATGTATGTGGCGGCTCAGTAAATTGTTTGAGCCCGTAAAACGAGGGGGGGGGGGGGGTTATTGGGACTCTGTGACGAGGTTATGCATCTACATGTATGTTCCAGCCCAAGTTGGATACACTATTGCCGATATCACTTCAAGTCACGGGCATTTGACTTCTTTTTCTTGAAAGTATACATTGCGTTGTTATTGGGATGATGACTTCCTTTTCAAGTATTCTTATACTTATTTTGTTTACACATATCATATTTTAAAAAATCCATCACGTTTTTATTTCACTGAGAATGAGTACGTATCGACGAGACGCGTCAGGTCAATCTTCGCGACCTACATTTTTGAGTAGGTTCAATATGACGTCACACAGACTTGCGCGTACGCTTCATCAAGGGGAATCCCCACAGTTTGTTGTTCGACGTCACAATATGACGGCAGTGATGACGTCATAATGAGTTAAGACAATGGGTACGCGCAGTGTTTTACATGAAGTACACGCGATGAAAAAAGGCTCATCCATTTATTTATTGCATTGGAAGTACTAAAGATTATTCATGCGCTCAGGACTCATGGCAACTTTACGTAGTAGGTCTAGATATAAGTAAAATGTTGGGTTTAATTCTTAGCGATAAGGCGGTGTCACACAGAGGCCAAAAATCCGGATTTTAGTTATCAGGATTTTAGTTAATATCCTCTTAATTGCTGTCTGTCATCAATTATCCCATTCAAAATCCTCTAACGAAGCAAGAAAATTCTACCTTGAAAGGGTTTTTCGAGGGATTTTTTAAAGGATTTTTCTGTTTCAATTACTTACTTATTCATATTTATTTATTCACAATTATCTTTTCTTTGATACTGGGAAAATAATGTGCCGTTGGGGGTAATTAGGTATACATCCAATTTTAAGCATCTTTATGAAATCCAACTTGTTTAATATTTGCCCAATTTAAAGTAATTATTTTTTATTTTGACCGTAATTGGACAATATATTTTTCAAGTAGGGATAATTAAAGTACCAAGAGTCAGTTTGGTACATTATTAATCTCGTGCTGGGAAAAATGTGTACCCAATATTTTGAAGAATGTAAAGCATCAGGGGGGATGGTAAATGCACAATATGAAGTTCTTAACAACGTTTAAACGAATTAGCCCCCCTCCCTCTCATCCTAAAGAGGAGGGGAGAGCCCTTGAATCACAGCCGACAATGCGTGAATAAAGCGCTGATGTTTATGATTTTTGTTAAAATGTTGGTGTAATATATTTTGATTGTTTTCAGTGTTGCAAAACATATAGTCTTTTCACGCGACCCTCATAAGATGACATTTTTTTCATCGGGCCAAGTGCATGGAAATCGATTTTCAACAGCGACCTCTATGTTTATGATATCCCGTTTCCTTTCATGATTATTTATGTGACCCAGTGATCTGATTTTTGTACAAATAAGAAATTCTAAAACAGCTAATTATTCTATCAGTCGAAGAAAAAAAATTATTTCATGAATATGTCAATTCAGAATTTCAGAATTTCTGCTCCAATATTTCTGAAAACGTATTTGTTCAGTGTTTAGATGACCCTTAAACATTTTTAATTGAACCAATGCAAATTTATTACAGGATACACGAGTATAAACATAAACTGTAGCGTACGTGCATCGGTCGACAGATGCGGGGTGGGGTGGTTCCTAAATTACAAGATGAATATACTTCAAGATGAGTGAAGGGGAGTTGGAGTGTTTACTCCATATGATATTGTTCATTTCCCAATCTATCTTTCTCTCAATTTCACTCTGTTTTTTGTTACTAATCGATTGGGGGCAGTTCCTACTGGATGCGCCCCTTTTAGGACACGTGCATTGTCTATATAGCTGGGCAAATTGGCATTATTTGTTTTTGTTTTCCTCTCAAACTTCCGTTCATAATTCTATTAAAGTATTTAAAAAGCTAGACTGTCCGGAATTACATAATCCCGCAGGAGAAGACAACTCGAATAGAAACAGTAGTGGCAATGTGGCATAGTCAAATTCTGTTTCGTGCTGAAAAGAGCCCGCGGTAGAATGAAATTCATAAACCGATTAGTACTATACATTAGTTATGTCTCTTTTTATAATGTTTATGGGACACATCCAACTAAATGCGAGAAAAAAACACCCCCCCCCCCCTGTCTAATATCATCTTTTCAGGCAGTTTATAATATATCCTTATTTACAAACACCACCTACATACTGCCTTAAATATTCAAGTGCTAGGAAAGAACGCATGAGTCAATATCTGCGAATATTGCAATTACATGTACGTACACACGCAGGGAGGTAATTAATTAACGAGAGAATTAAACGAGCAGAGTTAATTAGAGCATTCAGAGACAAAATGAGAGTCCGGCATTGAGATTATACTGACGGACATTGTCAACCCCGGAAATGAAAGACGACATCTCGGTCACAAAGCTATTTACTTCTTCCAGGGGCCAAGGGGATTAATGTTTGCCGGTTGGACGACTTGCATTCAGCAACGACATCTTTTCGATTAGAAAATCAAGCTGAATAACGTAACTTTGATTTTAATCAAGAAAATTAATTGTATACAATATTTTGTTTTTTATTAAGTATTCCTGACTACATTATATTTTGCATTTTGTTTGAATAATTTTGAACAGAAGCCGATATTTTGACCAGTCCAAAATTGTAATCACTGTTCGCGCGACCCGTACGATGACGTAAGAAGGAAGCCGCTGCCATGGCAGTCTTCGCAGGGGGTCCAGAGCTGGAAAAGTAGTGAAGTGGCGCTGTATGGCTGACGTACTTCCGCATCTGAAATTAGGACCTAAATCCGGGTATAATTGAAGACTAAAATCAGGTTACACCCCGTTAGAGGAAGTCATTTCGACAAATCTTCAACATCGCCTTTCAAATTTAGACATTTTCCTCTGCTTGCCGCGAAAAATAGCTTGAAAATTGCGTGGAATATTTATGCGCCGAATGTAATGCGGTTCGGACTACTATTGACTAAACAAGCAAGATGGCGGAACCTAACTTGGGAAACAGCCTAACTTCCATGGAATGGCTGGGTCAACTGAATATACCAGCATCTTTGAATGGAAATTCTCCAAATGGTAAGAATGGACCTGGATCTACCAATTCGTTGGACCCATCAAAAGGGACGATTCCCATGCGAAAATCACCAAGTTCACCGCTGGATACATCAGCGACATGGGACGAACAGCAGCCCGTGAAGGACGGGAAGCCGCCGTACAGCTACGCGAACCTAATCACGTTCGCTATCAACAGTTCACCGAAGAAAAAAATGACTCTTAGTGAGATATACCAATGGATTTGTGAGAATTTTCCGTACTACAGAGAAGCAGGAAATGGATGGAAGGTTTGTATTATGCCTGTCATGAACTGTCATCCAATAATTTAATGTCTAATTAAGTCTTTACGAATCAATGAATCTCACTGCACTGGACAGCTTGGCCACTGCTATGCTATGCGCATGCTACACGGTCTGCTACACAGTGCTGTGCCAATGCATTGGCATTGCCATTGACATTCTATTGCCAGGCCAACTTTGAAATTAGCATTGTTATTGACTGATGCTTGCATTTTCCAAAGTTGGCAGTAGGGGTGCTGGGCTGAGAATAAGGATCGTCCGCATAAACGAGGATCGTCTTCATAAACGCGGACAGACGCGTCCTAAATAATTAGGATTGTTATTTCTGATCTGCACGTTGGCAATGCGAAATATGGGTTCCGCGATGATGCTCCTTTGTGCATTTCACATAGAATTTGCAATGAGACCTACAAGTTAATATCAACAATAAATCGTTTTGAAGACGGACAACCCATAAAAGTAGACGGTGAACTGGGGGTATTTTATGACGCAGAATCTGTTTTTCGCATTGCTAGAGCTCGGATTGGGAACCCTACACCAGTAGAGTGCCAAAAACAAAAACGTCTGCGACCCATTTTGTCTGTGTTTACGAGGATATCGTTGTTTACGCGGACGATCCTCATTCTCGGATCAGCGCCCCTAGTACCGTATTTGCCAGCGATAAGGCCGCAGCGCCTTCATTTAAAAAATATAACACATAGTAGGGTGTCTGATCGCGCACCCGATGTTGTGCGCTAAAATACTTCCCATAGAGATTGCACGCATCCCTATGCAGTCTACGTGCATTGCGCGACCATGAAAATTGGTCAATGATTTTATGAAAAAAAATTGAAATTCAAACCTTTGGGGCTTGTGATCCTGAAGGTAAAACTCAATAAATGAGGTGTCATATGAAAGAGCAGGTTTTTCTCCATATTCCCCAAAGGGGCGCACCCCCGAAATTCTAAAAATATCTTGGTCAAAACAGCGATTTAAATGTTGTTTGCATCCTAGCTCCAAAATTTGCCACTTTCCTGAGCTGCGCCCCCCGGGCTTATGTCCGGCTAGACGTAAGGAAAATATGTATGCACTTATTTTTTCGCTAGCCCCAAGAGATCACTCGCCCCAACAGTTTAAAAATACCCTTCCCACATTTTTGGAATCAGCTAATTAGGGAGGCGTGAGCTCCGCTCAGTCCAAACCATGGCTACATCGCGTAACATGTGCGCTTATAGTGAATGAAAGTATGGATGGCCGTTCCCACCATAAACCCCGGAAGTGAATACACGTTATAGTCAATGGCAATATCGCGGAGACATATTGCCATTGACTATAACGTGCATTCACTTCCGGGTTTTTTGTGCGACGAACGCTAACCATACTAGTCAATGGCACGTGTCGCGGAGACAGCGTAGCTCAAGCTTGCAAGTCGCGCATTGGCTTAGCAGCATGCGTACGATATGCATACGCTTGCATATCGCGCGATACAGCTGTTTGGCTAAATTTAGCAAAACAACATCACTCTGCGTGGACGTCTTTTTCGTCGATGTTGACCAAAATGATATGAATATACCAGCATTTTGGAGGGGCTGTATCTTTTGATTGAAACATCGGTGAAGCTTCAAATTTGAAATGTATTATTCTGATTACACTTTTTATTCAAATATCAAACAAAAATGGTGAAAAACGATCCCAAATTGAAAATTGAAAAATCGTTCAGACACCCTACACATAGGTCTAATTGTTAGTAAGACATGTGTTATTCTAGACAGTTATTCTAGAAATGTCCATGACCTTTTATTGTTGTCCCATATGTACAAATTCGTGCTGCTTTTCATGGTTTTGACTTGCGTTTTTTTTTTGTTTTTTGTACTCTTTCGCCGCAAAGGCAGCACCCCAACTTTTTGATATTTTCTCTTCCAAAAATACTGCGGCCTTTACGTCTTCAAATACGGTACTTGTTAGTCCTGTAAAAAACATGGGCAACATTTTATGAATGTATCATAAGCTTAAGTTCACTGACATCCTGTGTGTTAACTTTATAACACTCATTTCAACACTTACAGTTTCAACAAATGAGATGTCGGCAAACTTGTGGCTTTGTGCTTCATCATTCATACCATCAGGCACATAGCCTTGGGTGTTTGATGGTTTTGTTTAACGCTGTCATGGTTATGAATTTGGAAAGAGATGAAGGGAATAGGGAATCAGTGTTGGGTAGAAATTGTGATGGAAAGAACTATAATTCTTTCAACAGACAATATCGATCATGCAATCTTATAAAGTTAGAAAAGTCTAGGGCTTCCAGGGGCAGGTAGACTAAGCTTCACTTCTGTATGCAAACATTTGCTTGAAAGTTCTGGACATTGATGCCAGAAAGAGACCTCTGGTATAATATCCTGACATACCGGTACATGTACATGTAGGTAACCCTGTATTAATTCCATAGGCATAGGTAGTGCTTATTTTGTCAAAGCCAGGCCTTATTGACTCCTTGTTGTCTCCATAGACTTTGCACACAAATGTGTTCGGGCCCACAATGAGTGGTCTCCTATTTCACAATAGAATCAAAAGCTGAGTACTCTTATGCAAGATCTGCTGGTAAAACAGGCTGTCACCCAAAAAGGCTATTCCAATAAATCAGTCATTGATTAAAAAACACAAAATGATGGCTATGGCCAAAATATTAAAGTAACAATTTAGTAATGCACTATAGGTGTAGAGACTAGGAATTAATCTGTAATGTATTACCTTTACCTTTACCCGAGATTCTGGAAGAATGCTGTGTTCCCAGCAGTCAGGCTTCCAGTTCAATTTCATTTTTTTCCTTCTCGTAGTTGGGTGTCTTCAATTTTTTCAATTGATTGACCAAGCTATTGCAGTATTGTTTTTGTGCAGCTTTTTATTAGAAGTATTATTAGTAAAATTGAAACATACAAGTAAGTATAGATTTTCAGACCTCTACATGTACATATAATAATAATAATAATCTGTTGAGATTCAGAAATGACAACAGCTAGGGAGTCCAACGTAAACTTTAGTCTTGCATTTATTCACCAAAGAAAACACAGCCCCTGTACAAGAACAAAATTTGAACGAAATATAATTAGCATATAGCCTCTGGAGCAAAATGTAATAACAAACAATTCATGGTTTCATTTGCTTTCTTCCATTAAACAGAACAAATTAAAGTGTAAACATTGCAATAGTTTCCAACTCAACACGAGTCATCAATTAATACATTATTCAATTTTCAATAATAATTCTTATTATGTGCAATATCATGAAAGGTAGCTTAACTGTTTTAATTGTCTGTAGCAGTATAGTTGCCATAATTAATTAGAACATATATAGGACAGAAGAATATTGTACATTTTACATCATTTCGTGCAATAATCGGTTTACAATTGCATGTATATTAGGTCATATATATATCTATACACAATAGAGCCAAACTCCACTCACCGGCCAATACTATAACGACGAAGCAACACTAACGCTATATGCTGTCGTCCGACCCCTGATCATAAACAAAGCTTCCACCTTATTGTAGAAAGTGTAGTTCATCAAAATAAGGAGATTTCACCACATGCAGCCCTAAAGGTAACAACAATAAAATAACAATTCTTACTTCACAATAATGACTTTGTGAAAACTGCATGACACAATGTAATTACATTCAAATATATATATATATATATAAATCCTCTTTGGTAGTCATTCTTTTAATTGACTTTGTTTAACAGAAACATGTTTCAATCTATATAAAGACAAACTTAAAATTAATTTAATTTGTCAGAGTAATTATCATTTCATCATTATCAGAAATTCAAGCATAATAATCTACTTTATAAAGCATGATACATATAATGCAAATGAAATAAGTTAATCACATTTATCATAAAGTGTCATTATATCAGTGTACATACAACATGGTTCAACAATCCTCAACTTTCACTATCTTATCTTCAGCAATTCATAAAATGTGACATCCATTAATAATATGAAATATATATAATAATCATCAGTTCCAACAGTATAAATCAACTTACATGAATTGTGATCTGCCAGAAGTAAATAACAATCTCCATTAGCAGGCACAAATTAGTGCTTCTCTCCTCTCTCTCCAATCTACAATGTCTCTCTGTCCCTGCTATAGCAGCTCTGGGTGCACAGACCCCGAACAAAAGAAAATCACTCATCCACTAAAACTTACAATAGGATCCCCAATCATGCCTATAGGGTATCAGTACATTGGGCAATACAGGTACCCCCAAAAAGGCGGGAAAGTAAGGCTATTGTCTGATGAGGAAGGGGGGGTAGCTTACATTGTAGACTGCTCCACCTACAATTCCTTATGCACTAATGCACCAATACACTATAATACATTATGGCATAATTACCTCAACATTCCATATTACAACAAATCTTTTTAAAGTCCACTCCAAATTTTATTAAACCGAAAATGGAAATTCTTTTTGCCTAATTGATCGTGAGCCCGGCAGCCATTGAGCAGCGCCAGATCGACGTTGCCATATTAAAACAAAGTACCGGTAGTGATATTTCAGTGTTCAAAAGAGTCGTCCCCACTCCCCAGTCATATCATGTACAGTATGTCTACATGTAGTTGAATGACCAACTTTTCTTTTTGAGATCCCATACATGTAGTGATATCATTTTGCATCCATAAGTTTATTATTGTTCCTATCCATTCTGTTCAAATGTTCACCAGTTCATGGCTCTGATTTGTCTGCTTTGCACCAAAGGAAATTGCAGTCAGGGCTGGATTCCCATTCTAGTTCTGATACACAACGCTCACGTTACAGATGTTTCAATGCACACTGTTGTTTTAGACAATTTAATTTGTAATTTGGTATTAATGCCACCACCATGGAAATAGACTAATAGTGAATCGTTTAATCCTGATTGAAGTCTCCTTTCATGTCTTCCAAATTATTAATTATGTTTCAGTTTAGATTTACGGTTTATCATAATATGTGATTAAGTGTGATAGATTAATTTGACAAAGTGAATAAGGCATACATGTACAGTACTTACTATTCAGCATAATTGTGTAGTCCTTCACTACCACCTACAATGTACAATATACATGAGCTTCATAAATTGAAAACTGTATATTGAATAGGAAAGAAAAAGTGTCTTGAAAACTTGGTGATACATGTAGTGAGCAAATAATTACCGTTGGTGAAGGTGATGGGACAAACTATCATTTCCGAGGCGATCTGGATGTAGCTATCTTTGCAAAGCGAAGCTGAGGAAAGATAGCGTATACATTCAGATCGCTGAGGAAGTGATAGTTTGCCATCGCCTGAAACCAAAAAGTGATTATTTGCTTTATATTCCACATCAGAAACATTTCACTTATGCCGTCATTTTAGAGCAACAAATCGTCAATCAACAGCTAGCAATTGGTGTATGATACGTACAGTGCATGCAGTACTTACATACGTACGTAAACGCAACGTATACAAAAAAGTGTGTTGCATTGTGTAGATAGTACTACTATCTTCACAGTGCAACAAACTTTTCTTCTCCCATCAATGATGGGCGAACTATATTTCATCACATGATTTACTTTTGACCAATCGTAGCGCAAGATTCTTTGTATGTGGATTGGAATATAATAAGTTGTATCACAGTGCTCATGTCTTTGGTTAGCAGTGAATGTACTGTCTATTTTTAAATTCAATTAAATTTGTTTATTTCCATTCCAGCAAATACATTGAAAATACATAGGTAAATACAGGTGGGTAAATACATGAATTATATACAAATATACAGTATATAATACAAGTATTATATACTTGTATTACAAGTTTTACAAAACAGTATAATTGGAATTAGGATGGCCATAAAAAACCAAGTGGGGTTTTGTTGAGGTGGCCACATGAACAAAGCATAAATGAAGTGTATTGCAATATTAATGGTTGACATTATTTTTAATTTTGAATAAGAATTGGTGTAAAATATAACTTTAAAATTTATATCATAACATAACAAAGAACAAAAACTAAATAACACAAACAAACAAAGGAACATAATATACACAAGCCCTACACAACATACACAATGTTAAGAATAACATTGTTGAGCAGAAATGAATTATTCAGGAATTTTCTGAAAGATCTTTCTGAATTTACTTCTGTTAATGGTCTCCTGTGGATTACTAACCCAGGGAATAATGAAAGTGGTTGAAGGAATTGTAACAGTATATTCTTTTTTCACCTCTTTTGAACTTTTCCATTAATATCTATAATTCATATTTTGCATACCGGTATTTGAATTGTAATAGAAACATTTTTTTCTCTCTTTTATGTTTGCAGAACTCCATCAGGCATAATCTCTCATTAAACAAATGTTTCATGAAGGTTCCGAGGTCAAAAGATGATCCAGGAAAGGTGAGTCTTTTTTTTTTCTTTTCCTTGTTATGAATATACCCCAGCCATACCAATGAGATTGACACCAGACCAAGAACAGACCAAATGAAAAATGACATTATGGCCGAGAATCGGTCAGTGTTTGGAGTCTGTTTGGTGTGTGACGTACAATGTACAGTACTCATCTTCTTAACTTGTACAGTGTGTATCCATTTGTAAAAATGCTGATGTACAGTACTCTTTCCTGCAATGTTTTTTTTTTTAAACTTATTAATTAAAACTCTTTTATACCTACCGTATTTGCCGGCGATAAGGCCGCAGCGCCGTATAGGCTGCACCCCCGATTTTGACATTTAAAAACATGACTAAAATCACCGCCTTAAACCGGGCGGCCATCCCGCGCTGATACCATACACTGCTGTTTTCTGTGATGTAGTCATTGAAATGGATTGAAAATGGCGACTTCGCGTGCTGGATGCTTCGCGGCGGCTCCGTTAAACGGGCCCTTCTTTTACTTTTGCAATGCATTGGCACGAACTTAGATCAAAATCTATCGTCAGATGTTGTTTTTGGAATTTTATTTTCTTCTTCATGTCAACAATGCAAGACAAAATTGTCGGTAAGATGTGTGGAAATGTATAGTTATTGTACCGTTTGTAGATCTAGTCCCATATGTACAAATTTGTGCTGGTTTTGACTTTTTTTTTTTCTTTCTGTTTCGCCGTAAAGGCCACACCCCGACTTTTTGATGTTTTCTCTTAAAAAAATACTGCGGCCTTTACGCCGGCAAATACGGTACTAGTACTTTGTGAGTCAATAGTACACACATACTATGGAAAGCAATACCTGTAGTACTAGTCCCTTTGTTTCACTGCTGCTGTACTGTAGCTGCAAGTTTGTTGATTAATGACTGTAAAGTTGAAATGTAAAACTATGTGCTATCTCTAACAAACACACACACAATATGTTGCATTCATAATAATAATAATAATAGTTATGATGATGATGAAGACGACGACGATGATATTAATAATTATAATGATGATAATAAGGATGATAATATTGTTATGTGATATTTGTTTTCTTTGCAACTACCATACATGTATGTATTGAATTATGGTCAAGTTTGTATTAAAAGACAATGTGTACAGTAGTACAGTACAGTATGTACAAGTACCAATACCATGTCTGCACACAGAGCCTTGTATTATAACTGTATTATACATGTACTGTTTATCAGCTTTGTGCTCCATATTTGTGGGATGACAAAATAATCAAAATAATCATCAAAATTTTCTTGAACAAAAAGTTAAAAATCGACATCAGTGCATGCCTTGGTACATTTGCTAGTAGATCAACCATGAAGTCATCAAATTAATTCCATACTCTGACTTCTGAAGTATGTAAATAACAAAGTGTCCTTTACAAAATAACTTGCAGTGATATTTTGAGATTTTGTGCATTTCATTTGCTTGGATTCAGGGCCATTCAGCAAGTAAAGACTGCCTCTGTTGACATTTATTCCCGTTATCATTTAGGCCATGTTTGCTCAGTTTGTACAGCCTTGTGTACTCCCCCTATGTAGTTGCATAACAAGGCGATTAATCCTCGTGTACTTACACATTTCGCCAAGCAAAAAAAACAACTCTATCCAAATCCCTGACAAAGCAAAGAAGTTGAAACATTCTCATCGCAAATTCTGAATGACAGTGCAATGTCAAGTTTGTTCTCTTGTCTCCTTGCTGATTGGTTATGAACAAGTGGTGGATTTCAGGGCGGGGTCGATTTGTCCCCCTTGACTTGAGGCTGGGTAAATTTGCACACCTACATGTATGAGCTTTTATTATTGACTATGTTAGGATCTGCTCAAATTGATAGGACAATGTTATCCATTCTGAACAAATAAAGGGAGTGTTAGCACAATCGGGACATCTTTATCGACATGTGATAGCTGTCATTTTTATAGAGGTTTTATAGTATATTTGTTTTCTTTGACGAGTCCTTATCTTATGAAGTGTGTGGGTGTACATGTTTTAATTTATATTGTTCAGCAAGTCTTTGTTTTTTCGAGTATTTTGTAATATTTTTTTAAAGACAGCATTGTTCTCAGAAATAATGTGTGACATATATTGTTTGAAAAAAAAATTATATCGTCTAAACTTAGGTAGGCCTACATTTCTACACTATGTATGTTCATAAGGAGGAAAAGGAAATAGACATAAATAACCTTCAATGAAAAGAAGATGACCTGTATTTGGTAATTCAAGGGTACATATCAAAGGTCTGTTGCCATTTGTACGTTGTTTTATAAGAAAAATTATGCATATTACATTTTCTATGTACTTGTAATATCAAGCCCAAGAATCATGTACATTGTGAAAAAGTGTGTCAAAGGAATATCAAAATAGAGTATCCGATGTTGATTTGAATGTGTTGTACTCTAAACTCTTGATAAAGTTTTATATGTGCATGTACAGTACACACAGTTTTCATTAAAGTTTATGTGAAGTCATGTACACTGTAAAGTACTTTTTGTTCTTCTTTCTTTTACCCCAATTTTTTAAACACAATTACAGATGTACAGGTACAATGTACATGTACGTGTATGTAGTAAAATATTTCTATTTCGTTATTATACACATGAAGATTATGATTTTTTTCTCCCCATAATTGTGCACTCTGCAGTATCCTGATGTACATTTAGGATGTACAGTGTACATATAGATTATACATCAGGAAGAAGAAAAAAAAAAGAGTATAGAATTCCCTGAGTAGTACGTTCTGTTGACAGACACAGTGGTATATTATGCAAGGCAAATGGGTGGCCCCTCAGGACCCGGCCATGGCCCTATGACCATAATGCCTATGACCTTTGATTCCTACTCCTAGATCTCTGTTTTTGATCACTTCAGAGTGCACTCTTTCCTGTTCTCGTTGGTTGGTCGTTGTTCCCTTTCGTTTTATACTGTCACATGCTCTAGCTGGCTTGGCTACACGTGAACAGTATACGACATGTACTTGGTTCTCTACTGTATACAATATAATTCACACGTACAATAGATTATGTGAATGCAGGCTTATTGTATGGGTCATGCAAATGCTTTGTATGGAACTTTAGCAAAAAATATTTTGTCAACAGAACAAGGGCTCTATAAGTATGTATGTAACACAAAGATAGGTTTATAGTAAATGATTGCTATTTTGCAATTGACAACGTTTGATGTGTTGTATAATCAGTTGAATGCACGATCAATCAATCGATCGTAAAAATCAATTGCAAAGCTTTGTGTAACAGGGTCAAGGTCTTCTCTACTCTCTGTATGTTTGTAGACCATTTTAGCTAGCATTTTAGTTGTAAGGCCTGTCATCATCAGCTTGAGTTTGCCAAATCGCAAATTATCCAGCTCATTTGCGTCTTTGCCTGCAGTTACAATCAGCGGGATATTTGGTCCAGAAAATATCCTGATAAATCTTGGTCTTGTTTCCTAAATATCCTGCGATTTGGGAAATTTAGTGGGCTAATTTGCGCCTGTCCGAGCTACATGTAGTTTGTGATGAGAGTATCCATCTGATAAAGACACAATTTTAAGGCTTCAGGATAATATCCCGAGTCTGAAAATAGCGGGTTATTTGGCAAACTTGAGCTGATGAAAACAGGCCTATATAGTGAGCGATTTACATCAGATCTTGAAAGCATGGAAGAGCTCTGGAAACTTAAAAATGAGCTCTGCTAAATAAACAAATGAATGAAACCCCCAAACCAACCAACCATCCAAGAAACAAATACAAAAGCATAGGAATTACGTGAGGAAATCTCTCTCTTTTAAAAATGCCAGTTATTGAAAAATAGTTCTTGTGAACAAAAAGTAAACTGTTAATTGGTCTGCAGAATGGCAGATGTTAGTTTAACACTTTAGGCCTAGTATGATGATCTAGATACTTTCAGTTGTAGGCCTGAAGGCTACTTTTATACAGCCAATTTGTGCCTGTAGATCCGCAATGTTGTTTTCTATCGTCGTTTTCTATCATGAACAACAACACAATGTGTATGAACATTTGAGGAAGTAATGTTTAGGGAATAGCAATTGGAGATGTATTGTACAGTAAGCTTGGCATTTACACTCTACCACAACAACTAGTGTATGAAGTTAAACTAGAAAGTAAAAAGTGTAACTACAAATGGCAATGAAATATGATTGATTTGAGAAGAATACTATGATACAAATGTACATGTATGATACAAATGTACATGTATACATACAGGTACATGCATATTTATTCCTGCATACATGTACAACACTGTTGTACATTCATTAAAGTGGCCTTAACATTTTTTCTCTCACTTACATTTTACATATCATTGAGCAATATCGCAACTGTTTCAAAAAATCTACTCAAGGGCAATTTCAATACCATATTGTACGATACATGTATATTCAATAGAAATTACTTTGTGAACTTCAAATAATGTGCTACCTCATTGCCATTGTTGTGAAGGCTATTGAAGTTGCCTTGGGATTCATTATCAAAAGCAGTTGCTACTAACGGGGAAAAAAAAGTTCAGTGTTGTTCAAGATTTAATTAAAACTTTAATCCTTAACTTGGACTTCATGTACACTGTACATGGGCATTTGTTAAGTGCAAAATAAATGCTGCTGTGCTGTGGATGTCTATAGAAAAACAGCTACAATGTAGCATCATAATTAGAGTAAAGAAAATCAGTCAGAGTCAACTGGAGAAAAGTGCAAAATTGAACACATTTGATTCCTACTCCTAGATCTCTGTTTTTGATCACTTCAGAGTGCACTCTTTCCTGTTCTCGTTGGTTGGTCGTTGTTCCCTTTCGTTTTATACTGTCACATGCTCTAGCTGGCTTGGCTACACGTGAACAGTATACGACATGTACTTGGTTCTCTACTGTATACAATATAATTCACACGTACAATAGATTATGTGAATGCAGGCTTATTGTATGGGTCATGCAAATGCTTTGTATGGAACTTTAGCAAAAAATATTTTGTCAACAGAACAAGGGCTCTATAAGTATGTATGTAACACAAAGATAGGTTTATAGTAAATGATTGCTATTTTGCAATTGACAACGTTTGATGTGTTGTATAATCAGTTGAATGCACGATCAATCAATCGATCGTAAAAATCAATTGCAAAGCTTTGTGTAACAGGGTCAAGGTCTTCTCTACTCTCTGTATGTTTGTAGACCATTTTAGCTAGCATTTTAGTTGTAAGGCCTGTCATCATCAGCTTGAGTTTGCCAAATCGCAAATTATCCAGCTCATTTGCGTCTTTGCCTGCAGTTACAATCAGCGGGATATTTGGTCCAGAAAATATCCTGATAAATCTTGGTCTTGTTTCCTAAATATCCTGCGATTTGGGAAATTTAGTGGGCTAATTTGCGCCCGTCCGAGCTACATGTAGTTTGTGATGAGAGTATCCATCTGATAAAGACACAATTTTAAGGCTTCAGGATAATATCCCGAGTCTGAAAATAGCGGGTTATTTGGCAAACTTGAGCTGATGAAAACAGGCCTATATAGTGAGCGATTTACATCAGATCTTGAAAGCATGGAAGAGCTCTGGAAACTTAAAAATGAGCTCTGCTAAATAAACAAATGAATGAAACCCCCAAACCAACCAACCATCCAAGAAACAAATACAAAAGCATAGGAATTACGTGAGGAAATCTCTCTCTTTTAAAAATGCCAGTTATTGAAAAATAGTTCTTGTGAACAAAAAGTAAACTGTTAATTGGTCTGCAGAATGGCAGATGTTAGTTTAACACTTTAGGCCTAGTATGATGATCTAGATACTTTCAGTTGTAGGCCTGAAGGCTACTTTTATACAGCCAATTTGTGCCTGTAGATCCGCAATGTTGTTTTCTATCGTCGTTTTCTATCATGAACAACAACACAATGTGTATGAACATTTGAGGAAGTAATGTTTAGGGAATAGCAATTGGAGATGTATTGTACAGTAAGCTTGGCATTTACACTCTACCACAACAACTAGTGTATGAAGTTAAACTAGAAAGTAAAAAGTGTAACTACAAATGGCAATGAAATATGATTGATTTGAGAAGAATACTATGATACAAATGTACATGTATGATACAAATGTACATGTATACATACAGGTACATGCATATTTATTCCTGCATACTGTACATGCACAAAACTGTTGTACATTCATTAAAGTGGCCTTAACATTTTTTCTCTCACTTACATTTTACATTGAGCAATATATCATTGAGCAATATTATCATTGAGCAATATCGCAACTGTTTCAAAAAATCTACTCAAGGGCAATTTCAATACCATATTGTACGATACATGTATATTCAATAGAAATTACTTTGTGAACTTCAAATAATGTGCTACCTCATTGCCATTGTTGTGAAGGCTATTGAAGTTGCCTTGGGATTCATTATCAAAAGCAGTTGCTACTAACGGGGAAAAAAAAAAGTTCAGTGTTGTTCAAGATTTAATTAAAACTTTAATCCTTAACTTGGACTTCATGTACACTGTACATGGGCATTTGTTAAGTGCAAAATAAATGCTGCTGTGCTGTGGATGTCTATAGAAAAACAGCTACAATGTAGCATCATAATTAGAGTAAAGAAAATCAGTCAGAGTCAACTGGAGAAAAGTGCAAAATTGAACACATGCGGTTGGTTTCTGGATTGCTGCCCAATATTTGCTTTTCAAAGCAGATACTTGTCTCTTGTTTTGTTTTGTTCCCTTGACCTTGTGAAGCTGTGATTCAATGCATGTGAAAACAGCTTGTTAATAGAGAAACCACAAGTCAGAGAGACACCAAGCTGGCATAATGATATGGTGGGCTAATACTTAGGCCCATTACAAATCAAGAGTAGGCCTACTTCAGACTTGAATTTTATATCCATTTGCCAGTTTTTAGAACATTTTCAAAAATAAATGTACCACAAAATATGTGACTCAAGTATCTATTACTTTTTTAGCAGGTATTTTTTTAAAGGGCTTTACTTTACAAATTAAGCAAACTTCATCTGGCCAGTTTTCTTTCTAATTTACTGAAACCAGTTTTCATGTACTGTATATGGTGAGTGGATTTGTAGCCCCTAACTGTCTTTTTTATTTACTAAAACCAGTGTTCATGTACATGAACATGTACATATGGCTAGTGGATTTGTAGCCCCCTAACTGTTCATCAGTTTTGCATCATTTTAAAACTTCAAAATAGTATAGTATTTTAACGATTTTTATTTAAATTTTGTTTTAAATTTTGCACCAAATGTGTGATCCCCCCAAAAAAATCCCAAATGTGTGACCTGATTTTTGAATTTATTTCTTTAAGGTAATACCAAAGTTTTAGTATTGGGTCATGAATTTGGTTCAAATGAACAATATTGGAAGCATATGTATGCGAGCGTACAATATTCAGTGATCGTTGTCGCGGTTGAAATCGAGTCTATTGCTACTGTCACAAAGGTTTGTACGAATCTCCCTGTTTTTCCATTGTCTTCCCGAATTTCCATTGTTTGAAAATCGTTTGTACGGCGTTCGTAGCAGTTTGTAATGGCATTTGTGACCGAGACTGAAAGTGATGAAATTGTGATAATAAACTGTTTATGTTGTATAACTCCCTCTCAAGGTCAATATATTAATTCAGCTATAAAACAATATTTCTTGACTAAAATCAACCGATTGGCTATTCCCGTTTAAAAATTATATATCACATCTACATATTCTGAGATTTTCCTGGTCGCAGCTACCATTGTATGGCCGTAGGCGCTATTTGAAAGTCATCAAAATTTACCAGGAGCACCGGTAAATTTTTATATTCAATTTGTGAAATATATCAAATTGTAAAGAATTACTATCCAGCCAATTTTCAAAATTTTCCAAAACTTTGTAATACTTTTAATAAGGATTTGAGGATTTCTAATTGATGAAAATGGCTTTCTAAAAGTCATAGAAAAATGAAAATATTCCCTACAATGAAACGAACATAAAGCATTTTTTGTGTGTGTGTGGAGAGTGGATTGAAATGTTAACTTTCTATGATACACGTGGAAGTTGTGGGGGCAGATTGATTGGAAAATTCCACTAGCTCGAAAGTTTCGTTTTGATATGATTAGCTTTTTATACAAATTACATTTGGCCATGTTGGCAACTCTATTTTTAAAAACTTCCTACTCATATTTTCATTGCCATCATAGTGTGTACTGTAGGAGTGATTTATCAATGATTGTTAGGTTGTGGTTTGTTGTGTAGGCGTGTAAACTTGAGCAATTTTCAATCTTTGCACTACTGTAGAATCTCTATCTTCCATATATAAAATAATGTGTAGATGGTTACAAAATTTACAGTTTTCATTTTTTTCGTAGTCAAATATTGATGAAAGGAGGAGTCTTGCATCTTAATGTACATGTACCCACCCAACCCTTTCTAAGGTTTCCAGTCAGGGTTAAAAAATGTGTGTGTCACCAATTTGTTATCAAATTCTTAGAATTCTGACCACTTTTTTAACAAACTGTTTTAATGAGTCCCTATTATATTATTAAACCTTGCACTTTGTACCGGAACAGGTATGTGCAGTTTAAAGCAATATAGAGAACATACAAATTGAATGACAATAGCAATTGACAAGTATGTTTGGAAGGATGAAATGAGGAGTGGGAGGGTGGAGGGGGTGGGGGGGGGCAGATGAAGAGAATGTGAAGACCCACCCCCATTCATATGTGTGATACTTACATTTATGTTGGATTTTAAAAAGCACTATTTACATGTATGTACATGTATGTACACATGTACATGTACCTGTTTACTTTGTCTTGTGTTAAAGCCCCACTGCACTACTTGTAGCTACTTGCGCCCTCTATATAACAAAACATGCCTAATCAGTGACCATTGGTCCCCCATGATCCTCTTTTTCTTGTGTTAACTGAGAGCTGAGTTGATGAGATAACCACCTGTCCAGTGACCTTGCAGGGCAGTCTAATCCCTCCTGTAAACTATGGCAGATACGCTTTAAGGAATAGTTCAGAGAAAAATGCATTATGAAAGGTCATACATGTATATAGCGAATTTAGAGAAATGTGAATGCCATATTTGTACAAAAAATACATGTAATTCTCCCCAAACAAGTACATTTGATGTATTTAATGTAATACATGTACTATGGTGTATTTATGTGTATTATGTACAATGTGCAATACAGTTATTGTATACCAGTACTTGTTTTTTCCCGTCAATATATACAGGTGTACATGTACAGTATATCAATAGATTCTTTCCTCTAGTCTAAAATAGCTACATGTAAAAGATACTTGACTTTCAGTAAACATCAAGCTTACAGAACTTTTAAAAGTAGGTCACTAGATTGCACTTTAGAAGTAAGAGTTTCCCTGTCCAGAAGTAGGACTTACAAGTGACCTTTATGTATATTCTGTTGATTTTCTAAACATCTGTGGGATTTTCCAGTCTCGGTGCTTTGGTCAGAGATGAAAAGATTGTGATGTTTTATTTCATTTTAATCAGAACATGCAGTATTCTAAGGTACTTTTATAAACATTTCAGAAGAGAAATTTGGAGGCTTTGTTATTAAAGTCAGGTAAAATTTTCTTTAAACGTACATGTAGTGTATATTAAAGATATCATGTATAAATTAAATGTGAAAGCAACGACTCTGATTTAAGTAATAAGAAAGATGTACATACAGTAGTCCATTTCATATTTTTGTGCCATTTATTGCAAATATTCCTACATGTAACTCTACCAGGATGATAGAAGAACAGAAACCTGCTTTATATGTGCAACATAATATTGATGTATAATAGATTCATGGGCTACTACGGTATAACTATACCAGTATGCCTAGGCTTACAGTACATGTACACTGAACATGTACATGTACATACTACATAGTGTGAATCCCATTTATATTCAACAACCACTACAGCTGTACTCTGCATATTGCATGAACAGAAATATTCATGTTCTTTTCTCCAAAAGTGGTACAAAAGTGGCTTAGTAGACCGTGGGGGTGGAAGTTCAAATATAAAGAGGGACTTCCCTCTATTTGCTTTTGATTCCGTTTTTAACCACAAATGGAATGCCTGCATACATGTACATGTACATACGTGATGTCTGTACTTCTGCATACGTAAAGTAACAAGTTATATCTACATGTACAGTATGCATGCTGAGATATGATTTGAAACAGGAGTGAAAATGGACAGGAACACCCAAAGATTTCATTGATTGAATCAACACCCTAACAAATATGTATGGTTGACACACCAATAATTGTGCTTGTACTTTTTATCCGCTTCTGTCTGTACACTCAACATTGTTTCAATGTATGAAAAATACAATTTTGGGAAAGCATTTTGCAGGATGTGGTTTTGTTTTATATGCACACATTTATTAAACATTCATATTGAAGGTGTTATTTGTTAGCATACGTAGTCTAGCATACTTGTAATGTACTTTAATTTTTGTATTGGTCTTATTTTCATTCATTTCCTCCTATGTACATACATGTATGCATACTATTAATTTAATTTGACTATAATAGTATCAAAATATGAAATTATATGATTGGAAATAATTGTCTGGAATTTTTTTTTTTTTTTTTTTTTTGGGGGGGGGGGTTAAGTTTTCTTATATTTTATGAATGTATTATTATTATTATTGCTTTGCTAATTGAGAGAAATTGTCAATGTTTTTAGTACATTGTCTGCTTCAGTATTTTCACAACCCCTTGTACTTTCCTTTCTAATACTCTTTTCACACTGGTTTTGCTTAACCCCGTACTTTGCTTAGCCCCGTACTATCCTTAACCCCAGACTATTTTTTTGGCTTTTCACACTCGCTGTTTTTAGTCCCGTACTAGCGCCTATTCCGGAATAAGAAAATTCCCGCTGTTCTCACTGCATTTCGTTAACCCCGGATATCGTGTATGTTATGATAGGACATACTTCGCATCTGGCCAGCTGCGATACGCTCCATTGCGTAGTACCGGACTATTTTTCGTTTCTGTTCTCATTCGTTTGCTTAGCACCGCAATTGCGGGGTTAGCAGGAGTTAGCACCACAATTGCGGAGTTAGCCCTGCTATTTTGCAGGGTTAGTTAACCCCGTACTATAGGTGGGGTTAGCCAACTTTAGCCCACTTTGGTAAAAGCCAGTGTGAACAGAAAGTGGAATAGGCTTAACCCCGTACTATAGGTGGGGTTAAGACCCCCTTAACCCCACCTATAGTACGGGGTTAAGGAAAATATTGCCAGTGTGAAAAGCATATAAAAATAATGTCCTTTCATCTTTCATTTTGAAATTAATTCCCTTTGTATTTTCTCTTTCTTTTTTTTCTCCAGGGATCATATTGGGCCATCGATAACAATCCACAAGACGACAGTCTAAGGAAGAAGAGGAGGGTAAGTATCAGCACTTGTATTTAATTCCCCCCCCCCCCCTAAAAAAAAAAAAAAAAAAAAATCTGTCGTTTTAGCAAGTAATATCTTCGCCAGTTGTCAAAGAGTGATGTATAATATACTGTACATGCAGGCTGAATTATTATTGTAAAACCAGCATTTTTTCCATGTAAGAAACTTTTACATAATTTCATGAGTGGTCCAAAAAATAATTAATTACGTAATAAATAGATTTGGAGAAATCAGCTATAAAAGCTTTTTATTGTCAGAATAAAAGAATAGTTTTTAAAGTTTTCACAAAAACCAAAGTTTCTAGGTTGAAACTTTAACATTTAGAAATTATGAAGGTGCTATTAATCATACACGTACAGTGTATCTAACTTTTCAGTGATTCCGATCTAATGAATGGGTATACACGTGTACATCAGTTCAAATGATATAACCAAAAAAAAATATTAAAAAGTTGAAGAAATTATGAAATTTGAAAAAATACTGGCAAGTAAACAGTGTACTTGGGAAATTACTGATAACAAAAGAGCAATCCATTTTGGTAATGTAATGGGATTAGATATAAACGAGGTGAAGGACAATTGTGACATCAGTTTTAAATATCTGCTGATTCTTGGAAAACTTTCTGTTGATGGGTTTAAAAGATTGTTAGTTACATTGAGCATTTGTAAGTTGCAATGAAACACAGTAGTCTGCTGCATTATCAATTTGCCATCCTTGAGTTTGATGGTAATAATTTAGGCCTGCATGATATTTGAACATAGATTTTGGCTTGCTAGTTGTTTTTTTATTTGTTTGATTTTGTTTGTTCACATTTCAAATCAAATTCATTAATGAGTAAGTAAAATTAATTCTCTGATTTAAATCTGCTTTAGTATTTATAACCAACCATGCCAAATTATTTTTGTTTTATACTTCATTGTTTTTGTTTTTATATCTCTTACCTTACTGTACAATAAAAACATTAAAAACGATTTTAGATGTTTATTATTGACATTTGACAGTCATATTTGCACTGCAGCTGTCTGTACATGTATATGTGCTGGGATACATAGCATCCAGCATGAAAAGATAGCATGTAGCATTGGTCGATCATGGAGCTATTCGGAAGCACACAGACATAAACCGTGACCCAAATTTGTAACCTTTCTATTATGTTTCTGACGGGAATGTCTTGTCCATCTGTTCTCTCACTCTCTGTTGCAGCATCCTGGTATGTCACCGTACAGTCCCGAAGAAAGTTTAGAGAGTTCTGGCGGAAGTATCGGCAGTGTCATAGTTACCCCAGCATTTCCAAATAATCATGTGAGTATTTATGACGATTGTTTAGATAGATACTGTATAGAAAGACTTGATGACTATACAGCAGCAAAAAAGTAATCTGAAAGACCGAAACAGTGAGAGGTGTCGCTCTTGAAACCTCAGAAGTAGTGCGTGATAACTGGGGGGGGGGGGGGGGGGGGAGCTCTAGTGCAAAAAACAGATAAATACTTCAAAATTTCGGCAGAAAACTAAAGATCTCCCATGAACAAGGAAAGTCTTTTCTTTATTGCTATACTCTAAAACCTGTCTACTAAGGCCACCAAAGGGGGAAACAAGAAAGTGGCCACTGTAGACAATTGACCTTTCTAGACAGGTTTTAAAACACCTTTCTAGAGGGAGACAATAGATGACCACTATAAACAGGTAGCATCCGAGACAACCCATATCTTGTTAGAGGGAGCTGTTGACCACTATAGTCCGGTGTCCTTTATAGAGAGTTTCTACAACAAACTATTCTCCACTCCTGACGACGGATAGTCAACCTGTTCGAAACGTCGAGCCACTCCCGCCACGCATCACCCATCCTCTCCAAGCGCTATAGTTCTCCTTAGAATTACTTTAAGCTAAGAAAGATAACCAACAGTCTTTTTCAAGACTACACCAACAGTCCTTTTCAGGACTCCAAACCCTCAAGAAAGATTACAGAGAGTCCTTTTCAGGACTTCTCAATCCTCCCTCTCTCTCACATGGTGCACCCGCAAGCCTATTGTATAACAAATATTTCTTTCTAGAGAGAGTCAATATACAGGTAGGTGACCACTATAAACAGGTAGCCTTTCTAGACAGGTTCTACTATGTACAACCCATATCTTGGTAGAGAGAGATAATACTGCTGACCACTATAGTCAGGTGTCCTTTATAGAGAGGTCCTACAAAAAAATATTTCTTTCTAAAGAGAGACAATATAGATGACCACTATAAACAGGTAGCCTTTCTAGACTGGTTCTACTATGTACAACCCATATCTTGGTAGAGAGAGATAATACTGCTGACCACTATAGTCAGGTGTCCTTTATAGAGAGGTCCTACAAAAAAATATTTCTTTCTAAAGAGAGACAATATAGATGACCACTATAAACAGGTAGCCTTTCTAGACTGGTTCTACTATGTACAACCCATATCTTGGTAGAGAGAGAAATGATACTGCTGACCACTATAGTCAGGTGTCCTTTATAGGGAGGTCCTACAACAAATATTTCTTTCTAAAGAGAGGGACAATATACAATTTAGGTGACCATTATAAACAGGTATCATTTCAAGAAAGGTTCTACAACATGTGTCTTCTTACAGAGAGTTTACTCTTGGTGACCATTATAGACAGGTTTCCTTTATAGAGAGGAATATATGTTAGACTGTAGACAATATCAATTGTGACGAAACCCTAATTTTCATGAAAAATTGCAAGTAGATGAAATGGAAGGAGAAGAAAAAACATATATTTGCATTATAATTGGCAGCATATCAGCTATTTTCATTGCCGAGGTATTCTATACTGACAAGTTCCTTCCTAAAGGTGACAAATTAGGGATCAATTTACCCATTGCAATGATTTATATCTCATTCATGGACTATTTCCAAAATTAATAATTTCTCATGCTTAAAAGAGGACTGAAGAATATATCTCAAGTTATTTACAAACTTTCATGTTATATTAGTTTGGCGAACAGTTGGAAGTTAGTTGATGAAGATAACATTTCCCAATTTCATTTAGAACATGATTATCAATGTTATGATGTGTGACTACTCCTTGTATTTTGCCAATTCTTAATGCTTTTAAACATAAACCAGTATTTGGCAGCTTGATAAAAAGCACTCCAGATTTATAAAAAAAAAAGGATCTGGAATAAGCTCTTGCTATATCAGATTGACATTTGGCCTATTTTTAACTCCCCAGTACAATTATAGAATAGAACTTCATTTCATACATTGAATACTGTTGACATTTTGGTTTCGATATTGCATAAAGAAGTTTAAAGAGAGATCTACGTGTATAAGTGCTTGGTTTTTCTGAAATGTTGATCATCTTAAAAATGAGCATGAAATGAAAGTTTCTATAAAAAATCTCTTGTCTTATTTAAACTGCATGATTGCTACTGCTAGGCATAGGCCTAAGGGTTCAAAGTCCAGATCTTTTAATTGTCGAAATAATCTCAGTATTTAAATAAAGGCAGGCTGATTTCCACGTTTTTGTATGCTAATCCTCCTGAGCTTCATGTAATCCACACTGATGGTTTACTTAACGTGATTGAGTGCTTGGTTTGCTCAGAGACAATTCGATTCCACATTCATGAGTAGTCGTGTACTGACAATCCCTAAGACAGAAGAAAGGTTTATATTAAACCTCAAAGAAAAATAACATGTGCACATGTTAATAGGGACATTTTATTGCAGGTATACACATGCTCATGTTAATCAATGTACATGGACATTTAGGAGCACTGCTAGAGGGGCGAGGGCTGTCGCCCCCCCCCCCCCCAATTTAAAACCTATCCTTTATCCCAGTAGCTATACAAGGCCTTCCCCCGTATGTTTGACAAAATGGATCTTGCAGCAAACAACACTGAAGTGAAACACATATTGAGTTGTCTTCAACAAATTTGGGCATAACTTAGGCGGAGAGTTGAGGGGCCTGATGAGTGTGTAAAGAAATGAAAATGTAGTAATAAAAGCTGCAGACATTTTAGGGAGAGGGGTGCCCAAACAATGTTCTGTGGGGTTTAAATTTAATGTGCTGTATCTGTGTGTGAAATGTAGAGGGACACCCAAATCAGTTTTTTCAGATTTCACATTTAATTTATTCCATTCAATAAAAAAACAAATATATATATAAGATATTACAAGTGTAAAAAAGAAAGAAATCCAGAAGGTCACTGATCAATACAGTTAAAGGTAAAGAAATCAAATGGAATTTGGGTCACTGCAAAAGTTTTTAAGAGCTTTCAGATTGTGTGTGAGTAGTAAAAGGGGGGAGAAGGATAACAAAATTATTTTTCTAGGGGTGTTTAGATCTAATGCACAGTATCTGTATTAAGTAAAGGTGAAGGGGTGCCAAAATAATTTGTCTACAGGGTTTCTGATCTAACACATGTGAGTACAAGGGAGAGGGTGTTTGAATCATTATTCTATAGGGGTTTAAATTTAACACAAAGCATGTATGAGTTAAAGGGATCGTTTAACAATGTTAAATCTGAGATACACGGCCCTACGTGTTATCAGTGTTTGTGATATGGTGTAATATTGAAGCCCTAAAAAAATTGCGCTTCAAAATGATCAAGAAGTGCCTCAAAAAGTAAAAATCTTTGAGTGACCGGTTTTACCATACTCGTTTTCCCCAATAGACTGTAGTGTTATGAAAACCGTCAGGCGAACGGTTTTCAAAATTTGTAATTCCAATCATAAATATCTTGACAATCAGACAGGCGATCGGCTTGTAAAAGTCTTGGGGTTCCTGACTGACCTAAAGGTTTATAATTATCATTGCATCATGAGCTAAATCCAGAATTTTGTTTCAGAATCTGAGACAAAGTTACCGGATCCCTTTAATGGGAGAGGGGTGTCCGAATGATTATTCTATAGGGGTTTAGATTATACTGTAGTATGTATAAGTTAAAGGGAGAGGGGTGTCCGAATGATTATTCCAGTGGGTTAGATTTAATCCACAGTATCTGTGAATTTGGTGAAACAAAAAGGTCGTTTCCTTTTGACAGGCAATCTCTAGCCCTGCTCGACCAGAACAGTAGCGATCTATGTTAAATATAGATTAACTTGTTTAATTACACTTCCTATTTTAGATGTACTTCTGATGTAGGGTGAGATTTTTTTTTTCTTCTCTAATTAGGTTCACATGACAGTCTGTTGACTTGAAGTTTAAGTCATGGTTTTAAACTTTGAATCTAACTTGTCCTTAGAGGCCATGCAGACACACCAGTTTTTACTCAAACTTGTGATTTTAAGGTTAGCATGATAAACTGAGGGGAGGGGGTGTATAACTACCAAGGTTTCACAAACTTAAAAGTTTTAAAATATGATGTTCTGTGTAAACATAGCTCATGTGCTGTGCAGACACTACATGTGACTTTGAGGTTACGCCAGCTTGCAGACTGTTTGCACGGCTTGTAGATTAGTACAGTCAAACCTGCTTTAGTGACCACCTGTCTACAACGACCACCTGTCTACAAAGGCCACATTTGTTGTTTCCCTTAAAAATGGTTTCTCATTGAATCATGTACTAAAGGAACCTGTCTACAAAGACCACCTGTCTACAAAGATTACTTTTTGCGTTTCCCGTGGATGGTCGCTATAGACAGGTTTGACTGTATTTTGAATGCTTGTTGCTCCGGTCCTTTGCAAACTCTTGCCATCATTGGTGGATTGTCGTTTATAACTACCAAGATTTCGCAAACTTAAGTTTAAAATAGGATTGTGTCGTGTGAACATGATTAGGATTGTCTTGTGTGAACATGGTTCCACTGATCTTGATACACAATCAGGGGATTTGATCATGAGAAAGCTTCTAAAGGTCAGTTCCTGGAAGAGAATATTAATTAAGCACAGTTTAGTACGTGTATCTATAAGCAATCAACTTTTATGGCATACAATCTTTTTGTATATATGTACAGTACATGTACTGTATGTGCCTGTATTGTATTTATTCTTCTTTTTTTTTAATACACTTATTATAATCATTTTTATGGGAATCAACACAAATTTTGTAGAAATATTGGTATTTAGGTCTTGGAATCTTTGAGACTTGGATGAAATATTACTTCTTTTGGTATGTTTCAAGATTGTATGTAGTTCAGATTGCTTTTTCCAAGCCAGTAGTACAATAAAAAAGTTAAGGAAAAAAGGAGAAGAGATATTCTGTCTGATAATAATTATAAGATGTTTAAGATATGCCAGACACCTACTTTCTGATTCAGACATGTGCCTATATCGTGATGTTACTGACAAAAGTGACAAGCGAGAATGTACTGTGGAGGAATGTTACTATAATCAAACACTCAATTTGTTATTAAACAAGTGAAGAAATGTACTTTATTTCTATATTTACACCTGTACAATCTCTATAATGCTTTTGCTCTGTCACTAAGTGCACTAAGACTGATGTCAAACCCTATTTGATGGTTGACGAACTCTTCTAGTGCTGTGGTCAAACGTTTAGCTGTCCGGTATCCAACCGTCCATGGCACTAGCCGTTTTCAGTTTGACAGTTTTATCTGAAGAATTTTTTTTATTGATAAATCAAAAGAAATGACATTATTTTCAAATAATTTACATAATCCATCTTGTTCCCCCTCCTTCAGTTTGCATCACCGCCTCATAGCCATCTATCAAATTCAGGAGACCAAAGGTTATTTGAGTCGAACCCCAATATAGAAGACCTCAGTGCATCCTTCAGAAGTCTCTACAAGAAAGTATTTGACAACCCACAAGGAGGTAAGCTAATTCATTCTTGTTTTTTTGTTTTTATTTTGGAATTAAAGTTCTGTCCACACATTACATACAGTGTAGTAAACCGCCCCCCCCCCCCCAAACAGGAATAGCAAACTTAACAGGAAAGCGTACATTGTGTCTCCCCATACTTTAATACCCGCCAGTCTGATCCCTACTCCAGCTTGAATCAGACAAAACATCAAATAAAACATTTATATGCCACTTTATGTTCACAATTCCATAATTCATATAAGTAATACAAGTTTGTTAATGTGTGGGGCAAACTTTGGACTTTCCCAAACACATTTAATTATGTGTATTTAATTGAAAGGTTATTTCCTAAAGCTACAATGCAAACTTCCTCTTTTATAAGGAAGTATCCTTTTTCATGGAAATTGTATAAACACAGGGTCCCGACTGATAATGTGATCATAATCAGTTTTCATGATTTTACACAATAGACCTGTTCACTAATCAGGGATGCCAGTTTTCTAGCAGTTGCCGGAATTCCGGCTTTTTTACATTTTGATGTCAGATATGATAGCAATGAACCGGTAAAAAGGACTTCAGTATTACCTTGAAGTTTGTATATTGTATTGTACGGCAGATACAAATGATTTTTTTTTAGACTGCTGGTATAAGAGTCTGTAATCTAATTTAGAAATCTTGGTCTTGTTTCCAAAATAGCCCGCTATTTGGGAAATGGCGTGCTAATTTGCGCCCATCCAAGCTAGTTTATCAGTCTGTGGAAGATGCAATTTCGAGCTTCGGGAACATATTCCAAGTCTGAAAATAGCGGGGGATTTTGCAACTTCAGTCTGATGAAGACAGGCCTTCTGAGAGACTAGGCTTTTTTTCTTGATAGGCCTAGGGGCTCGCTGTGCGGAGAATTGTACACACATTAATGGTATTTCCACCAAGTCTGGTATCACCGTATTATGGCCTTCGGCACATGGAAACTGACGCCCCACTCCCTTTAGTATTTAGAGAATTTTACCAAATCCATGCACAAAGTTCTGTATACTTTGTTTAAAAGTGGATCTTGGAAGTTAGCAGTTGCTTTGAAAAATGGGGGAGGGCTCTAACCATCATCAGAGGAAATAATGTTGAAAACTAGCGGTAGCTTGGGAAAATGGGGGAGGGTTCTATTGCATTGTACATGTACGAGTGAATTAGGACAAAACCGCACAACATGTTGAATCTCATGACCAGTCTACAAGGTCAACCCACAATGTGTATCAGAACGCAGGAGGGGCAACTGGCGAGTCAGCTGAGCGCGTTCATCAGGGTTTCATTCAGTTCCAATCAGTGGACGGAGTAATGTGCCAATTCATAACACCCATCTGCCGTGGCCAATTTGAGCTTCATCGTCATGAAGGGATCGGGATGATGTATGACGATGAGGTGATATTCATTCACTAATAGGTATGGGGCGGCTCGGTTTATGTTTTTACAGGAGCTGTGTGAGGTCTTTTATTTTTAAGATGAAAGAAAGGGACCCATTTCGCAAATCCTTTTTTAATGAAACATGACAAAAATCAGTGACTAATCTGCTAATAACCAATCAGAAGCAAGTATTTCACTAGCTTATAACAAAAACTGTCATTTGTCACTGATGACAAGTTTTATGAAACAAGGCCCAGGTTCCCCATCTTATTTGATTCTCCGGTTGAATCCACCTTAATAAAAGTTTGTTGTTGAAACTATGCCATAGTTTGCCACATTATTAAGATAAATCATCTTTGCTTTAGAGACTAAAGATATTTGAAAACTTTCTGAAATGAATTATTGAGTAAAAGTCTATTGCAATTTCCATTGGCATGTTTACAACATTAGAGATATTCGACAACTTTCTGAAATGACTTCTTGAGTATATAGTCGATTCTAGCCATTTCCATTGGCATGACGACAGCATTCTAGAGCACTTTGGATATTCTAGGAGACTGCCATTGACGAAGTGAGATTGCACTTGGAAGAGACGAGCCAAAATTGATTCTTTCCCTGACCCACGCATCAATTCAGATGTTATCTTATTAGGATATCCTCGTCCCTTTTGGGAGGGAGAAAGACTGTTATCAGTCAGAGAGATGGGAAGGGGCAAGGAATCTCTCTAAACACTGTTCAGACTACCACATTTTATCATGATATGGTCATTCATAAATAAGCAACGTTTCTCTGAACGTTGTATAATGAGATGTTGTATATGAAACTTCAGGGACTCGGTGTCCGTTTTAGTCTGAATGAAGTTATCATATGGAAACTACGAGGCGGGGCTTGTCCTAAGCACGCACTGATGATTAGCCACCTGTCATGTTAAAGGTAATACAAAGTTTTGGGAAATTTTGAAAATTGGGTGGATAGAGAATCTTTACAACTTTGTTATATTTGGTGCCCCTGTGGATGTTTTATAAGCACTAAACAAATTAGCCCCTAAAACACTTCTGTTTTCGAGAAAAGTTGAATTACCGGTGCTCCCGGTAAATTTTGATAAATTTCAAATAGTGCCTCTGGCCGTACAATGGTAGCTGCGACCATGAAAATATCAGAATATGTAGTTGTGATATATAGTTTCCAAACGGGAATAGCTAATCGTTCGATTTTAATCAAGAAACATTGTTTCATAGCTAAATTAATATCTTGACCTTGAGAGGGAGCTATATAACATAAAGAGTTTATTATTTATAATTCCATAACTGTAGACTCGGTTTCAACCGCGACAACGATCAATGAATATTTTAGGAACGCATATCTTCCGAAATTGTTAATTTGAACCAAATTCATGACCCCATACAAAAACTTTGTATTACCTTTAACTAACCTCTTCAAAACTAGTTTCTTTAAACAACTTAATATCTTTTTTACATTTTATTATCGAGTGTGAACGCCCCCTTTGCCATACAATGTTTCTTTGTAAGAGTTTTGTATGAATTGCCACTAGTTTGAACAAGCTCCACGATGCATCTGTCCAGGATGACGTAGAAGACTTGATCTAGTGAACAGCTGTTTGTCTGCTTCCCCCTCTCCACTACCCAAGGGATCTCTAAGACCCGTCTTCACATGGCCAAGTTTTCAAAGTAGCCTGCTAACTAAATCTGATCTTGAGAAATTAGCCTGATTGCAAGCTCATTCGCAGTGAAAGTGCAAAAACCAGATACTGTTTCATGCATGAAACGGTAGTGAATGGTTCAGACTCGCAAGGGTTTCATACCTTCTAATTATTGATCAACACACTAGTGATACTATTACATTGTTGCAATTTGCAAAAGTTTCTGGTCAGATTACAGTACCTGGTAGTTGGGCAAATTTCTTGAGTGACCAAGATAGCTGGACACGTGTTTAAGAATCGCGACTCGACCCAAGCTCAGCCTTGTTTTAGGCCAATTTTCCGTATGTACATACTTTAATAGTGACACCACTAAACCAACTTAAACCGACTCTTAAGTTCTTAACTGATCAATTCCAGTATTCCAGACTATTTGGTGTAAAGTAACTTTTGTTTGGTCTTTTGATAGTCTGGTATTGAATTTGTCGGGTGGACTGGGCCATAATGTGAACAGACCCATTGACATAGGCCTGGTGCTTCAGGGGGATAGTGAGGGGGAGGGGGGATCAGACGCGGGGTTTGTGATGTCATTAAGCCACCCTTTTAGGGTTAAGATGTGGAAGTAATTGGCTCTAGTAGGCCTCGCTCCTTGAACTTGGACGTCTTGCATTCCTGAATCAAGAAGCATTTTCAACCTGATACTGAATGGTGAATGACGGTCTTATAATGTTCTTTAATTGGTCTTTTGTGTTTTTTGTTTGTTTATTAAAATATTTTTAAGGAAAATCTACCAGTATACCTTTCCAAATCCATGTGCATGTGATTCAGACTAAGTCTTGAAAAGTGTTTTGTTGTTTGTTTATTTTTTAACTTTTTTTCTTTCTTTCTGGGGGGGGGGGGGGGTTGTCATATTCCATTTCTTTTTTTATTCTTAGTTTAAACAAAAATTTCAAAAACACTTATGAATTATCCAAATAATCCATCAGATAACTCACATTTTCCCCCTCACTGCTCTTGCTAGTTCTTTGTAAAAACTTACGAATAGCTTCAATGTGACAATTCAAGTTCTTCGCGATGACGATTGCACCAGTTTTAAAGTTAAAGTGGTTTTTGATATCTTCTAATGTCTCAATTCCATTCTGTCCTCAATAAATCTTTACCTATCTAAAGTCTTGATAATCATTTCAATTTTTATAAACTTGTGAAATTGTCTACATGTAGAAGTCGAATAGATGAAATATGGACCCTGCACCAAATGATGTAACTAAGTGGCCCCTCATTGTTCCTCGTTTATAATCCCATTTGGGGCATCCCGAGTATGGAAGGATGACTGATTAATCTTGTCATCCTCATGTTACATTGGCATATGATGTCATCATATACATGTATCCTGTCTTTATCACAAATGATAATCTTGACCCAAAGGTTTTTTTAAAAAATAAAAAATAAAATAAATAAATTGGAGCTCCAGGACACTATGCTTAGAGACTTGAGTATAGGGCAACTTTCTCTTTCAAATAAAGGTTACCTTAAAGGGGGTGTAGCATGGCAAATACTGGTTAACACCACTTCTTTTGGACAACTGCACGTAAACGAATGGACTTGATTAACGGTCAGCGCGCGCTAGTGTTGGCGAAACAGAAGGAAGTTCTTTTCACGCTTCAGTTTCGCGTATACATGTGAATACTGCTGTCGCGTCGTCAGTAGTCGTATTATACCCGATTGGCTCCGAGTCAGGCCACGGGAAAGACACATAGTCTTGTCATGCTACACCCCCTTTACATTACCAAATCTTCTTGCAAATGAAAAAATAACTTTTAATATGCCTCAATAAAATATAAAGTAGGGAAATGTTATTATGCTTGCATGTTGTCTTTAAAATGTAAATGTGTGTCCTTAAATCTAAACCAGTGAATGAGTAATACATACATTGTATGCTTCTCTGCTCTTCTTGTAATTCAGGGGGGGGGGGGCAGTAAACCGTAAGACCGTGGTTCAATTTTAAACCACTCTTTTGTGAATTCAACCCTTAATTTTATCTCATTTTAATGATGATATCAAAATCTAACATTACCCAAACTCAACCCTTACAACCAACAAAAAGGGTGTGTGCTTTTCTGATTGAAGTATCAAAAAATGACGTCATTGTAGAGCAAAACATGAAGCTAAACAGGAAAGAACTCTTCTGGGGAAAACAAACAATTCATGGCAAAATGTTTCCATTTGTATTGATCTTGAGGCGTCGTTGCATTGTTTCCATGCATTGAAGAGTTTTCCAGAGATAAAAATGAAAGAAGTGATTGTTATAAAAACAGGAAAATGTTTTTCCTCTCCGAGTATAATAATGTTTCTGACAATTCCTTGATGTAACTATCATGTGTTGAGAGCCGGAAGGGCATTCACTCATGTACTTCAACACAGGGTTAAAGGTATTACAAAGTTTTGGGAAATTTCGAATAATGGGTGGATAGTGATTTTTTACAATTTTGATATATTTGGATGCCCCTGTGGATGTATTAAAAACACCAGAAATTTTAGCCCCAAAAACACTTCTGCTTTCGAGAAAAATTGAATATAAAGATTTACCGGTGCTCCCGGTAAATTTTGATAAATTTCGAATAGCTCCTACGGCCGTGCAATGGTAGATGCGACCATGAAAATCTCAGAGTATGTAGTTGTGGTATATAATTTCCGAACGAGAATAGCTAATCGGTCGATTTTAGTCAATAAACATTGTTATGCCTCCGTTACGAAGTAGCCGGAGGCATTATGTTTTCGGGTTGTCCGTCCGTCCGTACGTCCGTACGTACGTACGTACGTACGTCTGTACGTACGTACGTCCCGTTCTCGTGATCGCGTTATCTGAAGAACTGGTTGATGGATTCCTGCCAAACTTTGGTCATGTATGTATCTTGTAGAGCCGATGAACTGATTAGATTTTGGGGTTACGAGGTCAAAGGTCAAAGGTCACAGGGCTCATTATGCATGCAAAACGAGCTCGTGATCGCGTTATCTGAAGAACTGGTTGATGGATTCCTGCCAAACTTTGGTCATGTATGTATCTTGTAGAGCCGATGAACTGATTAGATTTTGGGGTCACGAGGTCAAAGGTCAAAGGTCACAGGGCTCATTATGTATGCAAAACGAGCTCGTGATCGCATTATCTGAAGAACCGATTGATGGATTGCTGCCAAACTTAGGTCATGTATGTTACTTGCAAAGCCGAAAAACTGATTAGATTTTGAGGTCACGAGGTCAAAGGTCAAAGGCCACAGGGCTCATTATGTATGCAAAACGAGCTTGTGATCGCGTTATCTGAAGAACCGATTGATGGATTGCTACCAAACTTAGGTCATGTATGTTACTTGCAGAGCCGATGAACTGATTAGATGTAGGGGTCACAAGGTCAAAGGTCAAAGGCCACAGGGCACATTATGTATGCAAAAACAGCTCGTGATCGCGTTATCTGAAGAACCGATTGATGGATTCCTGCCAACTTAGGTCATGTATGTTTCTTGCAGAGCCAATGAACTGAGTAGATTCTTGGTTCATAAGGTCAAAGGTCATGGGCTCATTATGTATGCAAAAATAGCTTGTAATCACAATATTCTGAAAACCTGTTAATGGATTACAATTGAACTTGAATTCGAAAAATTTCTCCTGTTTTGGTTTGTAAAATTGCTCTATGACGGAGGCATCATTTTTGACTGCGCGCAGTCGAAGTTCCATCTAGTTTTATAGCTTAATTAATATCTTGACCTTGAGAGGGAGCTATTCAACATAAAGTGTTTATTATTTACAATTTCATAACTTTAGAGTCGATTTCGACCGCGACAACGATCACTGAATATTGTAGGATCGTATACGCTTCCAATATGTTCATTTGAACCAAATTCATGATCCCATACTAAAACTTTGTATTACCTTTAAAGGGGCTCTAGCATGAGAAATACTGGTTCACGCCATCTACGTCTTCTTTTTGACAACTGCACGTAAACAAATGGACTTCATCAACTGGGTCAGCTAGCGCTCGCGAAACAGACCAAAGTTCTCCTCACGCTTCGGTTTCTCATATGTTGCACGCACGTGAATATGTAGGCCCTACTGCGGTCGCGTCGTCCGTAGTCGTATTATAACCGATTTTCCCTGAGTGGGCCTCGGGAAAGACGCATAGTCTTGTCATGCTACAGCCCCTTTAATATCCTTCTGACACGCAGCAGAAATCCTGTCCATTTTAAAACTGTCTCTAACCCCGCTGCTCCCATTTTCTATGATCTTGTTTGTTAAAATTTTAAAGCACTCTGTGCCTTTATTGGGGGGGGGGGGGTAGCTTTATCAAATATTTACATTGGACTCAAAACTGGGATACTCCAGGTTTGAAACCAAGTTGATGTACTAGTGCCCTTTAAAGGCGTCGGTCCCCTTTAAAGGCATCAGTCCCCTGGTTGCTTAATTACAAGCATACGCATGCTTTCTTAGCAGTCAGGTAAAAAAAAAAAACCATCAAACTTACAGTATTTAAAGGACACAAATATTCCTGTAGTGTAGTATGTAGTGATCCAACTGTTGCTGTATGTATGACATTTTTTTTTTCCAGAAACATTGCCATCCTGTTGAGGTTTGATATTTATGTTAGAGGGGTATCATGTAGATCATGACTGATATTTGTTCCCAACATTAACCTAATTCAATGAAAGTTGTGCAAGACAATGAACAGTTGTTGGGACTTTCTCAGCCTTGTACATGTAGGCTAGACTAGTATAGGGGCTCATTAGAGGAATTATATTTTTCTATGTATCTTTTGGTAGATGGGTTCCATCAAAACTGTACAACAACAAAAAACAAAACAAACAAACATTAAAAACTGAAGTTTATGTTCAAGGGCACAATAGTTTGAAAAATGAATATAATACAATTTGTTATTCATGCAATCTGCTGCACTTATACATGCATGTGTACGTGTATTACATTCTAAAGTGAAGTATTTGCCTGTTATTTTAACATAAAAATTAGATTTCCTGATATAATATTCATTGTATGTGTAATGAGTTGTGTCATAGAAGTTGTTTGAATACTACAATCGCAATTTTAATCCTGTGTTTGCACTGGCAGAACTATACAAATAATACTCTGGATGATTCAGAGACTAAAACTCCTACTATTTTTCAAATACACAGTACTTCTGATAGCCAGACTTGTAGTTTTAATTTCAATCCTGTGTTTGCACTGGCAGAACAACAACAAATAATACCCCTGATGATTCAGAAGCCAAAACTCTTTTTATTTCTTCGCAATATGGGTCATTAAAAGCCAGAATTGTGTGTGCATGAGATATGATTCTGCAGTAAATCTTGACTAGAAATGTGGACTTTGCCCTAGCGTAATATTAAACAAAGACACACATGTAGGCGTACATGTATTTCCTTTCTCCCACATTAGTTATTTTGTTTGTTTGTTTGTTTTTTCAAAGTAGAATTTTGGGGAATCCCCACAATGTATAATATCACATCATGGCAGAGACAAAGACACACAATCACACATGTAGGCGTACATGTATTTCCTTTCCCCAGCATTAGTTTTTTTGTTTGTTTGTTTTTTCAAAGTAGAATTTTGGGGAATCCCCACAATGTATATATCACATCATGGAAAAGATATTCTCAGAATAGAAAGGATTCAGAAAATTCCTGTTAGGTTAATAGATTTTATGGTGATTTTGACCATATATTGCATATATTAAAGGCAGTCCCCTCACAAGCAGGAAAAAGAACTGCTCGTACACAAAGACGAGTTCTATGCACAACAGTTCAATGTGTTTTCAGAAAGTGGTGTAATTCATTTTGTAAAGCTCAGTCAAATTATTGCACAACAAGATAGCAAGACTTATAGTATGAATCATAATCGCACCCAATTGCAAACATGTTTTGGGTTGTTGGTGCCTTTGTAGAACTTTAATGATAAAACATTCACACTTAACTACAAAGTTTCCTCTTATCAAAAGCAATGATTTTATAGTGTGAATTTACACGGTATATAGGCTTTTTGTTAAATTGTTCAGGTATGTAGACCAAAACTACACAAATTCTGATCGTCACGTCAAGGTTTCTGACTTTGAAAGCTGCTCTGACACAATGTACATGTGTGTTTTGATGGAAAAATGTGCAACATGTATCATGGTCGGCCAGTGTTTTTGTCTAGTACGGTAGATATGATATTCTATTCATGGGCCTAGCTGATTCAGTTTTGATAGAAGATGCCCTTTTCCAGCCAGGAACACGATGAGAGAATCTAGAGGGATATGATCTATGATGTCATACACCGTCCCTACAGACCAAAAGAGGAATTTTTCTATTAAACTGTCTCGACAGATCCTGTCCCTTAGTCCCATATGTAGTAGATGGTAGTGATTAGAGAGACTATTCACTATCACACTTCTACTACTTTACACATTAGGAACAAGGAACTGCCAAGTATTTGCATCAGAATCTGTAGAATTTGTAAGGAGGAAAATGTGAATGAATAAATAAAATTTGAATACCGGTAAGTAAATCCTCTAAAACCAGAAAGTTTTGCAATTTGCAAAAATTCAATGTTGTTCCATTTGTGATTCAATGAGTATATTAAATTAAATTGACCTTGACAAGAAAATATGTCAGTACAAACCATAGTACAAATGAAAAATGGTGTCTGTAAAATTCAATGAGGCTTGAAAATTGAATGCACCAGGTGCAGAAATAATAATAACATAACGCTTAGGGGAAAAAGGGGGGAAAGGTGATTGCATTTTGGTATGTGAGATGTGGTCTTAAAATAAATGATGCATTATAAAGAGAGAGAAGATGTTTCTTGGAAAGTCTTTTGAATGAAAGTCGAAAAACAGGTAGGGAATTCCAAATGTTTAGACGAACATAACAGAGAGAATTGTTTAATATATTGAAAGAAGCATTCCAATGATGAAATTTATCAGCATTGATTGACTTTTTTTTGGGGGGGGGGGTAATACAAAAAATTGTTTTAAAAAAACCCATTCACATTAGCAGTCATGAGACTGAATTGCAGAGAATGATCATACACATCAAAAAGGTTGAATTTACAGAAGCATTATATTGCATTATTTAGTATGTAAACAAACCACAAAATCATGACCTAAAGCCATGAAACTTTTGCAAATCTGACGCAATTGTAGAATTTAGGAATGTTTCGTTGCTAGTTCTGTGCATACCTGCCAACCCTTCCGAATAATCCGGAATATTCTGTTTTTTCACAATTTCGATTTTTTGTTTTGTTTTTGTGTTGCTTAAGCCAAATTAAGCTTGTTTTATCATTTGATGCGATGTGAGATTTCACGTTTTGCGTGTGTTGAAGGTCTGCATGATTGAGCAGCCAATTTGTATTCGCTTTTTTGCACAGATTTACCGCGTATTGCCAGTTACACTGCCGCCGCATATGCGAACGCCTGTTAAGGGTACAGATTTCTTATTTTCGAAGACATACCGTGCTAAAAATTCTTAATTATCGTTTTCAAATGTTGGCAGGTATGTCTTTGTGTTTGAAATTAAGAAGAAAAATATTACAGGGGTTCAGATTAGTGCATGGGCAAATGAAATAGTATTCAGGAATTTGTTATATACATGGAAAATATGTAAAAATATGGTACATCTCAGAACAGCCGTTTAAAAATTAATCCTGAAGTAAAAATGGGAATCAATTTTTCTTTCCCTTATCTGATAATACGCATATTTATACCTATGTTAATACATGTGATCATATTGTGTTACATTGTCGATATACATGAACATGTATCAGGATGACATAAAGCATTGAAAGGAAGTTCAGCAAAAGAAAACAGTTCCGGGAAATGCCCAGATCATACATGTACCATGATTCATGGCAAAGTAACATTTTGAGGCAGCCTCCCCCCCCCCCCCTCCCTCCCATAATACGTTTAATGAATTTAGAGCTGTGGGTAAATTAGTTCTGGAAAGTTCTGGAAAATTAAAATTCTTTTAAAAAACTCTGGTAAAAACACAAAAGAATACATTTAAAGTTGTAATTGCTTCTGAATGCACATTCGAATTAAATTAAATTTTGTATGCCATTGTTTTTTTCTGTGTAGCAGTTTTGCTTGCTCTAATTTACAAACAAATCATACATGTTCCTGTAGTGCGTGATGTGGCAGTTAATAAGCAACACCAGCCAATTGATGAATGTGTCAAGCCATCAAAAAAACACAAAAGAATACATTTAAAGTTGTTGCTTCTGAATGCACATTCGAATTAAATTAAATTTTGTATGCCATTGTTTTTTTCTAGTAGCAGTTTTGCTTGCTCTAATTTACAAACAAATCATACATGTTCCTGTAGTGTGTGATGTGGCAGTTAATAAGCAACACCAGCCAATTGATGAATGTGTCAAGCCATCAAAAAAACACAAAAGAATACATTTAAAGTTGTTGCTTCTGAATGCACATTCAAATTAAATTAAATTTTGTATGCCATTGTTTTTTTCTGTGTAGCAGTTTTGCTTGCTCTAATTTACAAACAAATCATACATGTTCCTGTAGTGTGTGATGTGGCAGTTAATAAGCAACACCAGCCAATTGATGAATGTGTCTGTCAAGCCATCAAATATTTAAATGTTGCAGTTAGGCAGACCTTTGGGTTCTAGTTCAACATTACTACATCATATAATCGTATATGTATGTATGTATGTCAAAGGTTAAAGGAAAAATGTCCTTTCAATTTTTAAGAATATATACTGTACAAACTTTGAAAAGAAAACTGAAAACAAATTATATACTTATTGATTGTGATCAATTAATGATAAATTATAGCAAAATGCAGGCTATTTATCTTTGTTAATATGAAAATGAAACTACCTTTTCATACTTCTTGAAGCGTGTGTTCGTAACAGGAAATATGTCATACTTGATCGGTTGATCCATCTTGCAGCGTCAAAAGTAGTCATGATTTTGTCACAGTCTTAAATGAGATTGATCTTTAAGATAACATAGCTTGACTGTATCATGACAATTACCTCCTGGACAATCACCCCCCCCCCCCCCCCACACCCGAGAAAACTACCCCAAAGGACACCCCCCCCCCCCCCCAAAAAAAAAAAATAAATAAATAAAAAAAATAAATAAATAAATAAATAAATAAATAAATAAATAAATAAAAAATAAATAAAACCGGTAAATAAAATAATTAAAAAAAAAAAAAAATAAATTTAAAAAAAAAAAGGAAAAAAAAAAATAATAGTAATAATAATAATAAATAAATTGTTCAAAAAATAAAAAAATACCCCCCTTGTTTATAAAGGGGGAGTCCACCCTGATAATAAGTTGGTTTTAATAAAAGCAGATATTTTTTTTTATGGGGGGGAGGGGGTAATTTTCCTTTGGGGTGATTGTCCCGCTGGTAATTGGTCAAGGAGGTGGTTGTCTTAGAACCTAGTTTGACTTATGGAGCTCTCCTCCAGCACATGTAGTAATAATGTTAATAGCTACATTTACATGGCTTTAGCCCAGCTGCCCTAAGGTGCTAAAAGCATTCAATGTATACATTTCTACCAGGTACCCATTTACTACACCTGGGTGGAGAGTGGCAAATGTAGATTAATGTCTTGCTAAAGTACATTAGTGCCACGGTGAGACTCGACCCGTGAACCATGTGATCTACAGTTGGGCGACCTATCCACTTGACCATGACACCTCTACATATAGGACAGGGATTCCGTGGAGCCAAACAGTCTCTGACCCTCAGCAGAGCATCTCCTTGAACAAAGTAGACTGAATTTTAGTCTATTGTATCTTTGACAACACAAAGCTCAGAGCAAATATTGCCAGAATAAAAATGTCTGAACACTCTTGATTTCTTCTCTCTCTGTAGATGTTGGTGACATCATCGCACAGTACAAGCTTCAGCTGGAGCAGTCCAATTCATCGCAAGGATTAAACCAGCAACAGGGTGGTGTCTTCAACAATTCACAAGGTAGCATATCCTCACTCAACAACAATCAACATCAGCAACTAAACCAGCAACAGCAACAGCAGGTCTTACAACAGTCGCAGCAACAACCTCTTCAACTGTCATTAGGTATGTTATATCATAGTGGTGGTGATTATTTTACCTCACTGCTAAGAAAGCATAAATACTTGTAAGTAAGCAACCAGACGGCCGACGGCTTTAGGTCTTCTCCGAGAGATAATGCCTTACCAAAGGGCATCGCCTTGGTTTCGAACTCGGGTCACTGGACTACGAGACCACTGCTCTACCGACTGAGCTATTGCGCCTCCTATGTTGACCTAAAGACTGGTATGGTTTTACTGAAGAAAGGTTTTGTGGGGGCTTATCAAAACTTGACATGGATTTTACAATGCCTTTAGTATAGTTAGAGTAGGGTCCATGGTTAGAGTAAGTGTGTTCACATATAAAACCTGAAGGACAGTATCACGGTGATGTGTGTGCTTATACATTAAAACCAAACCGATATATGAGCATTAATGATTCATGTCATTATAGCAGCAATGCACTCAATATTATTCATTGTACTCCACACTCTCTTTTTCCCCCAAGATTTTGAGGGAAAAAAGGGCTTTGCTTCACTACAATCTCAAATTAAAGAATGCCTATCAAGGCAAATTCACTGAAAATAAATCCATCATTTTGATCAATCTTTCCTTTCAGTTTTGCCAAGAACTATCCATTTAATAGGTTTCAATAGTTCTTTGTCTGAAATTTGATATGGATTGAAACTATTGATTCAATCTATGCCATGTCTTTCCCTACATATGTATATAATGATAGCTGGAATGTATGTATAGTATTCCAAGAAGCACACAGTGTCAGTTTATGGAAATCAGTTCAGGGTAATCTCAAACGGATGAAGAGAGTTTGTTTTTAGAAGGGAAATGTCCTGTAGGATGTCAGTGTGATTTCCTATGATCGTTCTTCCAGAACACTGCTTGCCATGATGTTTGTTTTGCTTTCATTTTCATTTCCTTCTGCTTGTGATCCCTTTCCTTTATGTGCTTTTTGACATCAAACCATTTTTCTTTTCTTTTTCTTCTCTTCTTTATCATTTGCATCATTTTAGTCTTCTTCATTTTTTTCTTCGTCTCCCCCTCCTCTGTCTTCTTCTTTTTCTTCTATGTATTCCTTTGTCTTGTTTTCTTAATTTTCGTTTTTTCTCTTCCTTCTAAATTTATTTTTCTTCCTTTTTTTATAAATCTTAATATTAGTCTATCACCTCTTACCTCATTTTTGTTCTCCCCCCCCCCCCTCTCACTGTTACTTTCACCTCAGTGATCCAATCATTCTCTCTTCTCCCACCTCTTTAATTTCCCTTGTCTTTGTTCTTTCTTTCCCTTTGTCTTCTTGCAACTTCTTCCTTTTCTTTACTTTTTGTGATCTTTCCTTTAATTATTCTCTTTCAATAGCTTTCCATTTTCTCTTGTCTTCCAATCCATCCATTTTGCTACTTACCCTTCTCACTTTTTCTTCTCGCCTCATCACCTCATCTTGAATATTGACCAAGAATCTAACACAATAGTACTTGCAAAAACTGGGTTGCAATAACAATTTATTTGTTCTTTTTCTATTTTAAAAACAGGAAATACAGATTGGATGAATAACCTTGACATTCTCAAAGAAAGCGTGCGGGTTGCAAGCAGCTACAATTTCTCAGATTTAGATTTATCACAATTTGCAGGTGAGTGGCCATAACCTCATTGTCTCTTCGTCCTATCATCTGTCAGTATAAGCAATTTTGTTGGTTCACAACACAAGAAAAGTAAATTTTATAAATGGAGGCTTCATGCCTTTTTTGATAAGGCTGAGAAGTACATGATTCAAGATTAGAGTTATATTGTCCTTTATATATCAGACATTTTTTACTTCCATCAGTGTTAAAAACAATGTAGTTGTAAACAAAGCATTGTTGAGAGGAAGATGGGTGTTACAACTTTGTTAAGATTTGAAGTAACTGTCCTTGCAGATCTCACCAGATGGTATAAGACAGGTGGTATTACAGTGAAACCTGTGTTTCAAGACTATTCAAGGGAATCGAGAAAAGCAGTCTTTATTGGCAGGTGTTCTGCATGTCACAGATTAGCAAACATTAAACCTGTATATATTACAATGCTTTAAAACAGATATTTTTCACTTTCTATGAAATTAGTCATATAGCTAGAATGCAGTGTACAATAATTATAATTATATTTGCTGATATAGCCCCTAACACTTACTTTATCAGAAGTCTCTAAGCGCTCTACAATAATGCTGCATAATAACCCTGGCTTTAGCAGTGCAGCTGTCACACGCTCTGCATTTCAAGGAATAAATTCCTACCAGGTCCCCATTTACAATGCCAAAGTAATCTTTTTTGGGGGGTAATTGATTGAATGAACACTTGCTGTATCACCAGTGGTTCTCTCTGAAAATATGTGAAGCAATGCCTTTTTGAAGAACATTCTAGCAGGTATTTTGACAGTCCGTTACCTAATTTGGTTAGATTTCATGGAATTCTGGTGGTTGCTTAATTTCCCTCTGAAGTTTAGTCATTACCAGGGTTTATGGTAGGATACCATGGCAAAGACATAGGAACTAGTATGTCACAAAGGCCAACCCTTGTTTTGTTTCCTGACTTGCAGTTTGCTATTAAACAGTGTGGCGAGAATCAGTGGTACCGGTACACAGAGTCAGTGAGATTCAGTTGAAATCAGTACAAAATAGACAATTTTGTATGTAGAAAGACAGAAATACTGTACATTCCTAACCCTAAGATTATCACTTGCTATTAGAAGCCTTGTTCTTATAATATGATGCAGTATTGCCTCATGAGCCAATGAGGCAAAATCAAATGACCTACAGGGTAGTGCGCATCATATTTCTGTATACCCACAGTGCACAGATATTCCTAGGGTTCTTCATGTGGTGCTCTTTTTTAAATAGCATTTACAAGTAAAATGCTTTTCTTTTGCTATTATTAAAGCTTTGGGATGCATTTTAAAGCGGGACTGCACTAGTTGTAGCTACTTGCGCTCTCTATATAGCACACAATGTCTAAGCGGTACCCGTTGGACCCCCATGGTCTCCTTTATCTTATGTTAAGTGAGAGCTGATTTGATGAGATAACCACCTTTCAGTGACCATGCAGGGAGGTCTAATCCCTCCTGGCCAAACTAGTGCAGACAGGCTATAACATCATTTGTAGAGTCACATTAGATTTTGTTTGAAATAAATGCGAAATAGAGATGATTACTATGACGAAATGAAAGAAAGACAGTGCAACCTCACCCTAATGCTAATACTATTTGTTTGTTTCTTCTAAATTAAGCACAATGTTCATTTCACATTTCTTGTTGATGCTTATTACACATTTAGATCAAACATAATTTTCATTTCATTTGTTTTGTAAAGCGCTTAGAAACTGTATGTGTATACCAGCGCTATATAAATCTTAGATATTATTATTATTATTATTTGACCCTGTTGATACTCTTGAATGTGCCAGGTCTGATGGAGAGTATGAGGCAAGCAGACTCCAAGAACTGGTCGTTGCAGCCTGGGCAGTTTGCAGATCTGGCTGAATCGCTAAACAACTTCTTCCAGCAGACAGGCGTGGCTGGTTTTCTCAACACAAGTCGGGGTAGTGGAGGAGGTATGTAGCCCTCTTTTTCTCCTGGGGGTGTTTTACAAAGATCCTAAGTTGGACTTAACAGTTATGGAAAGCCGTTAGCATCTTTGAAAATATTTTGTAAAAGTTATTTTAAAAGGCATAAAATGTTGATTCAAATCATTCATATTTTCTATTGTCAAGGAGATTTCATGTTCTTGATGTTGAATTTATGAAAAGTCTAAAATACTTGAGTTTTTGATTTTGAATATATTTCATTCTAAGGCTACGAATGGCTCTCCATAATTTTTAAGTCCAACTTAGAGTTAAGTTCGACTAAGGATCTTTGTGAAACACCCCCCAGTTCTCAAAAAGCTGCACTGCTTGCCAATCTGCAAGCACATATAATTCAAAATCCATCTCCTCACATGGAAGACTGTAAATGGATTGGCACCAAACTATTTACAAAACCTTGTTATGCCTTATACACCAGCTCGTAGTCTAAGATCATCACACCAGCATCTTTTTAAGATCCCCAAGATGCGATTACCATGTGGTGATAGGACCTTTTCAGCTGCAGTACCTTCTGTTTGGAATAATTTACCATTTAATTTGAGAATCATAACTTCCTGAGAGACCTTTAAATCCAAGCTGAAATCTTATCTTTTTTAACAATACCTGTGCTTGCCACTATGACACTCATCCAAACTCTCTCATTCATTCTATTTTTCTTGTACACCTCGGAATAGAATTGTCTAGATAGACGGCGCTATATAAATGCCTATTATTATTATTATTATTAATTTGTACAATAGGCAGTAAGAAATGAATGAATGTGATGAAAAGTAGTTGTAGAGATGGGAAACAGAAGAAGAAAAAATAATCAGAGATAAATTTCAAGGCTGATGCTCTTCCCCTCTGTGCTACATAGTTTACAGACCTTATTGATTCATTTATTTTGGAGAGAAGTTTTCTTCCTTTTCACTGTTGAATTAGGCATGGAATATGACCAATGAGGACTGTACTTAGTCCAAGCGCCCCTAGCATTATTTGTGTACTCCTTCTGAGTTCTGGGGCAAGATATATTTTTATCTCCCCTTTGTAGAAAAGGTTCGTTGGTGTTAAAATAGAAAGAAAACAAAGAAGTATTAGAAACAGAAGAAGATTAAAATAAAAGAAAGAAAATAACTACATGTACATGTATGCAGAATAAGAATGAAAGTAGGATAGTGCATAGATAAATAATTGGAATGTGAGAGGATTTTGATTTTGAGATGATATAAGAGGAAACAAACATCAGGTGATAAAAGAAAAAAAAATAAAGATATTATAAGCAGAATGAAACAACCAAACAATTTAATGAATACAGATGTGGCACACCCCTTTCACTTTCAAAATACCCCCCCCCCCCCAAAAAAAAGGGGGGGGGTTGGAGAAATACAAATGTAGGATAAGATGCATTCTGTAATCAAAAGCAAAACCTCAAATCTATGAAGGATTAAAAATAAGTAGAGCTCAACATATTGTGGTAAAACGTGTGCTTTTAAGGCAACTGAAAGAATATGAAAGCACATTAAACATTCTTAGTTCTTATTGGTTTTGGTTTATCCCGGATCCATTATTGTTGAAGAGAGGAAATAGGAAAGGAAATCGCACTTCAAATCAAGGCCACCTACTCTGTTATTTGGCATGACCTCAAGAAACCTAATTTGTTAAAAAGTCCAAATTTCATACTTACTAGCTGGACACAAATTGTCTGTTTAGATGATTTGACCCTTTAGCCTATTGGTCTATAGATCTATAGAAGCAAAAATGTGAGATCTACTCTCTAAATGGGTTTGAAAGTTCTTAAAGCACATCCAAAAGAGTTCAGACATCTTCCTCAGACGGGAATTGGTAGACTGAAATAAGCCGCCAATTTTTTGATCACCAGTAGTTGTTGTTTTGGCGATTACTTCGTATGTCAGATCGCTGATACAGGTAATTTTTACTTTTGGATGTGATATAACAACTTTCAAACCAGTATTTACATCTTGATGAAACTCTTCCATAATCTACTCTCTAGGACGGTTGAAATGGTTTGAAATCATTGACATGATGAATGATGAATAAATAATCATCCTTTCTAGCTGCACGCAATTTTATCCCTTTAAGGTGATTGGTTCTGTTATATTGAATGACATATCTTTTCTTCTGTGTTTGTATCTATAAAAGGTAAAGATTAAATCTTTAGGATTATATTTTTTTCAAATAATGGTTAATATGGGATGAAATGATAACATTTTCTCTGTAACAATTTATAATCTTGTGTTTTGTTCTTGATGCCCCCATTACAGGTAGCGCATTCAGCGACAGCCCGCACAGCAGCATCTCCAACTCAACGACAGGTGGCGGGGGTTTCCTGATGGGTTCACCGCCCCTCCTCAGTCCCAACAGTAGCCACCAATCCTTGGGCGTGCCTTCACCGGTCATGGGTATGGGTCACAACAACCTCAGCCCAACCATGGTTCCTCAACCCCACCAGGGGACATCGCCAAACGCTCACATGCAACGGGTAGTCCACCAGAGTGTTCTGCCGCGACGCACGACCGATTTCCCCGATGACGACATTGAAGATAACTTTCCGTGGGACACCATCGCGTAGCTGTTGCCTCTCCTAGATAGTGACTTAGAGATCAGAACTCTCTCTCGATCTTATCCCCCTGGGTGTTCAGCACCTGGGTTAGGTCTTTGGGCAAGAGAGTGGTAATCCTTGGATGCTTCAGGTGTCTTGATACATCCGCTCATGCTCCGTGCCAGGTGCGGAGACTGTGCTAGTTTCAGAGGCTGTGCAAGTGTTGCCGTAAGGGAACTACAAAGGGCGTAGTCCCAGCATGGTGTGGAAAAGAGTGTTGCCAAGAAAAGCTCGGTGGCACATCTATCTTTCATCGGATTGGGAAAGTGGACTGCAACATCTACAAATCTGGTGGGTGTGAAGGAACAGGTTGGCTCTTGCTTCAATGGCTTCATCTGTAGAGAATACAGCTGTGATTCTATGAAGGAAACGAGTGTCACAGGAATAACAGCAATGTGGTACACTTTGAAAGGCCACTGAGGAATGCAGTTGCAACCTTCCAGAGAAGAGAAGATGAGTGTCCTAGAAGAAAAAGAAGCCTGGGATACTCTGAATGATCACTTGTATGAATGCAGTTGAGTCTTTCTCAAGAAGATTTATGTCATAGGAGTAAAGTGAAATCTAATCTGAAAGACTGCTGAGGAATACACTTGTGTCTTTTTACAGAAGACAAGTTTTGCGGGCAGAAGACAAAATCCTGTACACCCTGAAAGACTGATGTGGAGTCAACAGAAGATTGAGGGTATAAATCTGAGGGTTGAACCCCTTGTTGATGATGGAGTGTAGAAGGTCAAAGATCCTTGTTTTGAAAGGCTCTTGGAAAAGGTGTCTCTGGATAGTACTTCCTTAATTTAAAGAATGAAGAAGCTTTTCAGAGGAGATGATGAAATATTACGATCATTGCTGCATGATAAGTAAACTAGAATGTACATTCTTGATGCAAATGGGTAAGAAATGGACCCAGAATCTATATAAGATATTCCAACGCCTGAAGACTGCATCCTCTTTCTTGTTTAGCATCAAAGGAGATGCACACATAGGGGGAAAAGGCAATAGTAAATTGCCGGGGGGAATTTTATCTGTTACTTTTCATAATATTTTATTGTAAACACTATCTCGCCAATTATGTTGTACAGATGTGGATATGTACATAGACGAACAGCTATATATTTGTGATGTTTGGGTGAGTGTGTGTGAGTGTTAACGGCAATACACCCAAGACTGTGCTGGCTTGTGGTTCTCTCTAATCTCTTATCTTTCTCAGATACTTCTAACAATTTATACAGGGTGGTCCATAAAAAAACAAAATATCATACTTTCAATAATGTGAGGCAAGTTCTACTGGTACCATTATACAGGGAATCTTTTCGGGAGAAAATTGATACCTTATTTGCGTCAATAGGTAGACTATTTTTTTCTTTTTCTGGATCAATTTTTAAGACATCCTCTGGCAGTGCTCCTTGCAGAAAATGATGCATCATTGTGTAATTTCGAAAAATGTATGATGGTTGAGGTTTGTGCACGCTGTTATTAACCTTCAGATTGAACACAAAACATAATATTCCACAAACCTTTGTCTTTTTTTCAGGCATTTTTAATGACTGTTGAACACTGACATGAAATTATAAGAACTGTTTAAAACAAAGTTTTGTTGATACTGAACAAATTTGAACCCCCACCCTTGCATCACAAAATGACCCCTTAAACAAAAACCCCTCTACCAAATGAGTCAATAATGGTGTCATTTTTCTTGTGAAAAACTCTCCGTCAGCTGTTACCAGTGAATTTGACCACACTTCAATGAAAGCATGCTAATCCGTTTTTATTGGACCACCCTGTATAATAGATTTTTTTATTTTTTTAAAGCCAGGTTTTAGTAAAGGTATCTCTAATTGCAGTGGCAGCTTGTTTAGTACTGATAGTACCATGTTTTGTTTGTTGATACCTCCTCCATATTTTCCTGTTTGGAGAAATTAACAAAGTGAGTGCATGCATGCGCTGTTAAAGCCTACTTCAGATTTGACGCGGCAAAAAACCACAGCAGTTCTGTTACGATGATGTTAATTGTATTACGCTTCACGTTTCCAATCACAGAGCTCGGTGAATAAGCGCAAGACCTTTATTGCGCGCAGTTGTTATTCATATACGTGAACAAAAAACATGGCAATTAACCGCGTCATATCTGTACGAGCCTTTGATGTTTGATTTGCTATTAAATAGATGCATAATTTCATAAGGGTCTACCATATTTGATACAGAGTTGCCCTTTTCACAATATGCAGGCATATAGATGCATGATGCATGCCCATATCTATTGCAATATACAGTGTATCAATTTTTGGATTGACTTGTTTAAAGGCAGCTTCATTGATTTGTTTTGATGACTATTAGATTTTGGATTAATTATTAATTTAATCATTTATATTTGAATTAATTTTTGAATAATTGGATTTCTTGTTCTTAAAATGTGTTATACTGAAATTCTATAAAATCATGTTTCATTTGGTAAATTCAACTTTTTAAGTTATATTGTCCTAGTGAATACTAAGCTAAAAATCAGAATATGTTTATTCAAGTCAAATAATTAAAAATATTCTATTCTGTTATACAGGGTTATTTAACTCAAGAGTTGTATGCCAGATCATTTTCTTTCTTACGGGCATTTTTCATTTATCACTTATTCTGTTCATATTATCCATCACAAATTTTGTTTCTAGGTTTTATTTTTTTTAAAAGAAAATATAAAGATAAATAAATTGATATTAAAAGTGTAAATAACACTTCGCACAGAATCACTTTCATTTGCAGGAATATCAAACACTGCAATAATCTTTCTCTCAAAATTTGATATTGTAATGTATTAATGACGAATGTAAGTGGCCTTCGATTACAAGAAATCAGGTGTTTCAAGTTTTTCCATCATTATTCCAAGGTAGTGCTATTGAAAATTAGTGAAACCAAGACTTATTGTACATAGTTCATGAGGCTGTTTATGTTATTAATTGTGAGGTGTTGTCTATACCTATTACTGCTGGCAAGTTGACTGTAAAGCAACCAATAATGTAACTTGCCTGTATGGAAGTAAGGAAGAAATCAGTATAAATGCCTGGCACACAATTCTATGCAACTGACAGAAGATATATTGAATTGCTGAATTCTTCTTTCATAATTTGAGACATTACTTTATGAGAAATTCACAAAGCACAATATATTTAATACAACACAATCATATCTAGTCATTGATGTGGAATAGGGCTCACACTTTATATTTATAGACAAGTGTTTTTGTGTTTGTTTTGTTGTACATGTATTATGTATGTGGTGAATTAGAATTATTTTGTAAAGCCTACCGTGCACTCTACAATCCAATTGCACTCCAACATTGGAAAAAAAGCCAAAAATAATATCAGGTATTGAATATATGAAAATATTAGTGCTTTCAGGATTCTGCAGTCATGTTCATGCATGTACCTTAGATGCGCAGGGCCAGCTGGGGGGTGTTTCACAATCGCTGTTGGATCGTACAGTGGGCAGTGAGCTTAAGCCGTAGTCCATCTTTTCTATCAGTCCAAGTGCTTATCCATCAGTACGATACTGTTTCAGGGTCTCAAATACAGCTATTATAGTTATTTTTTTTTTTTTTTTTTTTTTTTTTTAAGTAAGTAGTTGCTTGGAGTTATACATAAAGACCCAAAGTTATTGCATTATTAAAGAGGCCTTTTGAATATCTTGACAACTGGATTGAATTTCTAAACAAATTATCACAATACTTCTACTAATCATTGAGGTTACCTTTTAGATAATTTTATGAAAACAGAATGAAATTATAAAGCTTTAAGTACGAAGTATGAATGCGTTTATGCAGCTGTGACATAATACCCGCACTGGGATCAACAGTAAACTACTGTGCTGTCTTTACTGATCTGATTGAAGTTTTAATTCTTGGGCGAAAAGGGCTTGTGACCAGTGTGATCGTTTCATAATGTGATGGCCTTTTTCTGAGTATTAATGTTAGCAGGGTTTGCATACATACATGTAGCTGGGAATTTGGAGGGAATTTGGAGCTTGTTCATTTGCAGTGTCTTTATTAGCGCCTTCTGTAAACAATTTTGTTGAAAGGTGTAAACCTTCTGGATTATCTTACTACTATCGGCAGTCAACCGGTTCCAGTATGCAAGGAGTTTAGGTCTGGACATGCTGGAGGAATAAAATGCTATTAACTTGGGTTTGATGTTTCATAATGTCTTCATGAATGACAATGTCACTGACAATGAAAACAATATTTAATCTCAAGCCACCTGTAAACAAGATATGTGAGAATTCAATCATACCAGGGGAGTGTCTCACAAAGATTCTAATTTGGACTTAAACTTATAATGGAGAGCCATTTTTAGCCTCAAAGTGAAATATATTTATAAGCAAAAATTCATAGATTCCACATCGAGAACATGGAATCTCCTTTGATAATAGGAAATATGAATGATTTGAATCAACATTTTATGCCTTTTAAAATAACTTTTACAAAATATTTTCAAAGATGCTAACGGCTTTCCATAATTGTTGAGTCCAACTTAAAGATAAGTTCAACTTAGGATCTTTTGTGAAACACTCCCCAGGAGTCATGGGCTCGTGTTGATGATGCAAAAGGGTCTTTGTTGGATTCTTGGTATAATAATAGTCTTATTGCATGAATGACATATGCAAGTGAATCCATTTCAGAACCATTTAAAGTTAATTGCTATACACATCTAGTATAGACAGCCCTTTATTTGAAATATTTTCTTGGGTAAAGGTGTATGGATCATGACATATGGACAAGGAATTTTAGCTGCATCGATATAGAATGTACTCTTGTCTTTTAAACTCATTTCATGCCAAAGGTTAGAGCTATTATTTAGAACAATTATATTTGTAGAATTCTAACAAGCTGCGAAGGGTTGTATGATAAATGATTGCTGTGGGGAGATCATGGTATATGTTTTCTAATCAAAGTATGAAAGATTAATTCTTGTTTTAAAGTTATATTTTAGAAATGATTTTTTTAGATGTGTATGCACTTAAAGGAGCCCAAGCTTCAAGCAACTTTGAATTTTGTATGGAATGGATAAAAAAGTCATTTAGATCTTAAAATGAGGTTCAGTTTTCATGGAATTGAAAAAACAAACTGTCTGGTAAGAGCTTAAAGAATTAAGAAACATTGTAGCATCAATCAAGGCTCATGTCTCTCTTATGAAAGGTCCTGGGCTCAATCCTGGTTTGGTGTTTTACCACCTTTGTCTCTCTCAACCCAGGGGGGTGTTTCACAAAGATCCTAAGTTGGACTTAACAATTATGGAAAGCCGTTAGCATCCTTGAAAGTATTTTTGTAAAAGTTATTTTAAAAGGCATAGAATGTTGATACAGATCATTCATATTTTCTATTATCAAGGAGATGCCATTTTCTTGATGTGGAATTTATAAAAAGTCTAAAATACTTGAATTTTCACTTTTGAATATATTTTAAACTAAGGCTACAAATGGCTCTCCATAATTTTAAAGTCCAACTTAAGAGTTAATTTCTACTTAGCATCGTTATGAAACACCCCCTGATGTAGTAAATGGGTACTTAGCAATGCTCAGGTAATAATATTTACAGGCCCCTCTTGAAGAACAGCATATATTTGTATGAGGCTACCCAGTGTGAATTAGACAATATGATTTTTTTGTTGATTTGTTTAAACCTTAGATGTGTTTCAAATGGTTGTATGGTGGTCAATTTGTAGTAAATCACAACTAGCAGGGGTCTCTCTCTTTGTTTCTCTTAGGAACTTACTTAGCAAAGAGAGTTTATCATCGGAAGTTCAGATAGGGAATACATGTATCTTTTTTGTATACAAACATAGACCAAAAATTTGATAGGTAATTGGTGTATCATCGCTGAAGGAGCTATGATGATATCCTGTAATCTTTCATACTGATGTGTACATAGAATGACAAAACTTGCAATAAGGTCATTTCGTTTTTAAAGGTATCTTCAGGGATGTTGTTACCCCTACTTAAAACTATTTTTGTATAAATTATTTTGAACTCTTGTTATGAAAGCTAGAGAGATATATATTAAGAAAATGAGTATATGTACATAATCATATAGTTATCTTCCTAATTTGTGTTATATATATATCCCAAAGTGTAAAGTAGAAGACTCAACATTGCCTGTCTCTGTACATAGAAACCATTATATATATATGATATCTTCTTTCATTTGTGAAATATGAATGTATCATACTCAATTGAACTCTCATGAATGCTGTGTATTTGTTTAACATTTTGCCTAGAAAGTAATAAAATGAGCTTGACTTAAAATTGCTTTTTTCTTCTCTCTCTCTCTCTCTTTCTTTTCTTGTTTAAATTTATTTTATTTTTAATATTATTTCTGTGAAAATCGTTGTGAAAGTTAAATTGGGTGGGTATTTTTTCTACTATAAAACATTTTTGTTTTAATTGGAAGCTTGATCTATTAAAGTGATGTTCAAACACAGGGAAGGGGTGGATGGTGGTGAGTGATGATGATAGTGATGATTATGGTAGTGGTGGTGAAGATGATGAATGATGATGAGGACGATATTGATGAGATGAATAATGGAGAAGATGAATTAGTGATCGATGATCACGATGGTGAGGAGGAGGATTGTTGATGATGGTGATTATGATAATGAAGATGATGAGGAGGATTGTTGATGGTGATTATAATTATGGTGATGATGAGAATGATGATTATGATGATGAAGAAGATGATGGTGATAGTGCATGATCATGATGCTTGATGATAATGACTATAAGTGCCAGTGGCATTGATTCTGTCTAGTAATTATGAACAGATCATGATCAGTAAAACAAAACATTAATGATCTTCAGGCGACTAATCATTCAGAACATACACGTGCAATCCCAAATGCGCATTTTGAAAAGATTTCATTTAAAGTTCATCGGCTGTTTCAGAGATCGAAAGATACCATACTTTTTAAGCATCGTTTTCCAGTCCGCTGGCTTCAAATTGTGAGGCATCTCGTAAGTAAATCAAAAAATAAACTTGGAAAAGCACTGTTGATTGGTCCAGCGTAGTTAAAATTATGATTTTGAATCATTTGAGTGACACTAAAATGTGAAAGTGTATCCTTCTCCTGGGCTTTTAATGGCAATAAAGCAAGCAATCTTTGACTAGATATGTTTGTTCAGTCCCATGCGTAGAAAATGATGTTTGAAAGGTAGACAGATGCCGAGAAAGAGAGAGAGAGAAAAACTAGAAGGGTGGGGGGGGGGGGGGGGGGGGGGTTAAGATTGAAAAAGAAATACAAAAAAATGTAATCTAGATATATAGATCTTTCTAACAAAGGAAAAGAAAGTGGCTATATCGTCATCCGAGTCACTGGGGACAAACTTGAGACGTACCTTTTTTTCCAGCAATCTTTCTAAAAAAGGATTCACGGTTGGGACTCGGAGGTTGTCAAAAGAAATCTATTGTCCATGATGCGAAAAGTTGTGAAATTCACACAGAACATTCTTACATGGGGGATTTCTTTCCACCACACATATTTGAATTGATGCAAAAAATACTGGCTAGGACATTCAAACGACATAAAATTCTGTATTCTTAGTCTCTTTTCTATCATTCAATATGATAAATAATATGACTCAAAACACTATAAAACTGTCTATATATTCCTCGTGGTGTAAGTCCCCCTTACGTGTTAAGATCATCAAATATCTCATAGAGAGGGACTCGGATCACGAGTATTATATTAGTCGTGGTGTAAGTCCCCTTCTGTGGGAAATTTGATGATTTTAACACGTAAGGGGGACTTACACCACGAGGAATATATAGACAGTTTTATATTGTTTTTTAGTCAGATTCTTTTGATTTATAGATAAACTAACAGCGAATATTAATTTAACATCTCTAGGTAACTGTCTGAAAGTGGCAGTGTGGTCTTGAAGAAGAGGGAAATGAAGGGTAGATAATATCAACGGGTTAATTGCCGTATCGTATCAATTTCAGAGGGGGGACTCGGATCATGAGTAGAATTAGTCGTGGTGTAAGTCCCCTTTTGTGGGAAATTTGACGATTTTAACACGTAAGGGGGACTTACACCACAAGGAATATATAGACAGTTTTATAGTATTTTTTAGTCAGATTCTTTAGATTTATTGATAAACTATAACAGCGAATATTAATTCAACATCTCTAGGTAACTGTTTGAAAGTGGCAGTGTGGTCTTGAAGAGGAGGGAAATGAGGGGTAGATAATATCAACAGGTTAATTGCCGTCTCGTATTAATTTTGGAGGGGGGACTCGCACCACAAGGAATATATAAACAGTTTAATAGTGTTTTACTTCAATCTTAATAGGCCTACTAGATAAATTGGCTCGACTAAATAAAATTATAATGAAAGTTATATTTCGTCTTCAATAACCGTTAATAGCTTAATTAATGCTTGACTAAGTAAATGTGAATTATAGTTTGCTTTATTTAGTGAAGGACTTCTAATAAGTGTACTAGATAAATGAGCTTGACTAAATAAAGCAATAATATAATTTTTAAAAATTATAATGAAAGTAATATTTCGTCTTCAATAACCGTTAAAGGCATGATGAAATCAATCAATATAATATTTATTCATTCAGCCTAATTAATGCTTGACTAAATAAACGTGAATTATAGTTTGCTTTATTTAGTGAAGGACTTTTAATAGGTTTACTAGATAAATTGGCTTGACTAAATAAAGCAATAATATAATTTTTAAAAAATTATACTGAAAATAATATTTCGTCTTCAATATCATACAGCCTAATCAGTGCTTGACTAAATAAATGTGAATTATAGTTTGCTTTATTCAGTGAAGGACTTCTAATAGGCCTACTAGATAAATTGGCTTGACTAAATAAAGCAATAATAATCATAACAAAAAAATATAATGAAAGTAATATTTCATCTTCAAAGCTACCATTAAACGCGCGCTTTGGTGGAAACAAATTTGGAAGGTAGGACATTTTTTTCAGATTAAGAAGTGTCTGTGGATCCGAGTCCATGGAGACTTGGATCACGATAATGCCAAGAAAGTACAGCAAAAAGGGAAATAGAATAAAGAAAGAAAGGAAAATCTAGAAAATGAGACTTTTTTTTTTTTAGAGAGATTAAAAATAAAACTGGCAGGGCTGCTGGCTAGTTGTCAACCCTCCCACATTTGGAGGGAGTCTCACCGTCACGCCACCATGCACCATGCTCATTCTCCCATCGCCCCAACAGCTCTCCTACTTCGTTGTAGAATGTCCCGGTTTATGAACAAACCTCTTGCCAAACATTGGAAACTACAATTTTTTTTTTTTCCTCTCAAGGCCAGGGGGGGGGGGGGGGGGGGGGGGGGAAGTGAGCACTAAATATAAAATTGTTTCTTTATTTTTTTAATCTAACTCAGTTTACACTTAGTATGAATATATGATTGTGTCAAGTACCTCAGGACCACATTCTTTGAGGTATCATTCTTGACTTACTGTTGACATTAAGCACTACATCCTCACTTATGGATCCCACTTAGTATCTTCACTGAAGTAGAAGTAGAAGTAGAATGCATTGCTGTAGTAGAGCATACTTTATGGCTTTATACCTGCAACACACATAGTGGTTAGTGATCAGGCATATTGATGGTGGCTCCATCTACCACTACTGTGTGTAGTGGTGTTGTGGTTGTAGAGGTGTTGTGGTCGAGTGAATACGTCGCCGGACTGTCGATCACAAGGTCCGCGGTTCAAGTCCCGCCACCGCACTAATGTCCTTTGGCAAGATATTGATCTTCATTTGCCACACTCCACCCAGGTGAAGTAAATGGGTACCTGGTAGGAATTTATTCCTTGAAATGCTAGAGCGCTATAATGGCAGCACAGTTAAAGCCGGGATAATAATATCCAAGTTTGGAAGCGCTTAGAGACTTATTGTGATTTGCGCTATATAAAAGCTGAATATTATTATTGTAAGGTTTTAATTTCACTGATCAAAGTGGTTACTTGTTTATTTCACACTGTACATTTAGTTTTCCACTCCGATATGCTTTAGCGCACTCCTGACCTACATTCATTCTCTCATGTCTGCTAGCTCTTGGCTTCTATTGTTCTGTCCCTATTCATTCATCCTCATGCACATTACCTGCTATAGCACCACACACACACACACACTCTTCCTTATCTCTTAGCTATTCAACCCAGCACACATGGCACATGGCACTCTATCTTTTACAAGCTTTTCTATTGGTTACTTACTTATTGTCCAATCTTGTGATTGGTTATTATTGTTTTGATGGACTGCATGTCAGCCATCTTGGCAGCCATTTTGTGGTTGGAATAAAATCTGATAGTGCAGCTCAAGTCCTCAACCATGTGAGACCACTTTTGTTTTGTGTGGGACTTTACAACTGGTGGCAGCGGTGGGATTCTCTGCACTAAACTGTAATTGCAGCCTTCCTTCATATGTAGAAATTCCTGCAGTGTTTTTAGTGGTGAGTTGCAAAGTGAAATTCTCCCTCCATCTGTATATGAATGTGAATGTTTGAGAGCATGATATCACCCTTCTTCTCACTGATTGACCTCCCTTCATTTTAAGCTGAGGCAGTTAGTGTTTGTGTGTATTCAACCTCCTTCATTAATTACTGAAGTTTCATCTTGACTTTTTGAGCCTTGATTTCTTCCTACGTCAGTAGTTTTGTGAATTCCTTCATTCATCCTGCATCAGTAAGTGAGATTTCCTTTACCCTTCTTCATACTGGAGCTGTATTTTGGTGAATATTCCTGCATTCATCGATTCGTCAGTGAGTGAGGTTTTTTTCTTCACCCTCCATACAGTTCTGTATTTTTCTAGCAACTTATCACAACCAGTTTGCATGTCTAGTCTGCCTTTGGCTGCCGTACATTACAGCATTCTGCCATATCAACCTGCATATTCTACATAGTGTTGGCGTAGTAACGTAACCAGTTGCAGAATACACCCTCCTTCCATCATAGCCGCTCGCCACAGATATTTCAACTGTCGAGTTTGCATTTTCTTCATCTGCACTCAGAGTGACCCCCCCCCCCCCACCCCCTCCTTCACATTGACTCATTCAGTAAGTTTTACTGGGTTGATATCTTGTTGATGATCATATCTGTTGAGTCGATTGCTTATAACTCCTACAGTATGGCGTCTTATCGCATGGAATTGCCAGAAGTGTTTACAGGAGAGAACGGCAAAGACTTCCGTCAATGGATACGTCGATTTGAAGTTGCTGCACAGGCGTTTTCGGACACTTCTATCAACTTGACCACCCTCCTTCCGGCAAGACTAGCAGGATCAGCCTTCATCGTGTGGGAGAGCTTGTCTGCTTCGGACAAGAAGGATTTCAAGAAGATGAAAGAGAAACTCTCTCAGGTTTTCGGCCGGACACAGTTTATTGACACATTCAAGTCTTGTATTACTGCCCGAACTCGCCAACCAGGTGAGCCTTTAGAGGTGTTTGCATCAGCCATTGCTTCCTTAGTAGAAGAGGCTTTCCCGTCTTATGATGACAATGCAAAAGGTGGTGAGAGATTTCGACGATTTGTTGCCGGGGTAGACAAACCGCTTCAAGTTAAGATTCACGAGCTCGGAGGCTTTGATTTTGACGAGGCATTGAAGATCGCACTTCGTGTAGAAAGAGCACACCAAGCACACGATTTTGGTATAGTAGCAGCTGTTGATGATCGGGTCCAGGACAAGACGCCTGCAGAATCGTCAGTCTTACGACTACTACTGCCAAGACTCAACGAGTTAGAAAAGAAGCTGGATAGGATGTCCTTAAAGTTAGAGACAGTTGAAAGGCCTAGCAGATCTCAGCAACGTGGTGGCAGCCCATCAGGACGCTCTCATGAGGGAAGACACATGGAATGTCGTGGGTCTCCGTCACCAAGCCGTGACTACCGAAGACACAGGTCGCCAGAATATGCAAGACACCGATCTCCAGAATATTCAAGACACAGATCTCCGGAATATGCAAGACGGAGATCTCCAGAATATGCAGGACGCAGATCTCCTGAATATGCAAGACGCATATCTCCAAGCCCTAATCGGAGCTACGCATATCAATCTAGGACTTCACCCTCTAGACGGCCCTATGAATCGTCTAGCAGCCGCACTCAGCAGCATCCTTCCACTGCAGGTTATCAAGTTGACTCCCATAGACAGGCTCCCTATCGTCAAGTTCGTTTTGAAGACCAGCAGCAGGGAAACTTCTGGTAGTTGAGGAAGAGGGCCATTCATCAGCTACACACACCAAGGCCCCAATTCGAATAGCACCTATTTCGCCAAAGAAATCGCCCTACATCCCGATCGTTATCGACAATGTCTATGTATTGGCACTTGTAGATAGTGGATCATTCATCTCTCTGTTGAGTGCCAAGTTTTTGTCATCCATTCCAGCATCGCAAAGGAGCCCATTGGAAAAGTTGACATCCATGGCATCTACTATCACAGGTGGGCTGGTAGACAACATTGGGACAATCGTACCATCTCTGCACTTAGGGAACAAGGCTACACAACACAAGTTCGTTGTTGCACGCAACATCACTCATTCAGTTGTCCTTGGATGGGACTTTGTTGACAGCCAGAATGCCTGCATATCGCCAACATCGTTCAACATGCCTGGAAATGTTATTCCCTTCATAGATCGTCAGCAATACCAAGCCCCGCTGAAATGTAAAGTTTCTCTTGTTGGACAAGCTCGGATTCCCCCAAGCTGCGAAACTCACGTCCAGGGAAGATTGTCGTCGCCACAGTTCGACATCATACCAAGAGACTATGATGGCTACTTTGAACCAACATTGCAAGATCACATTCCTGTTATCGGTGCCAGATCTCTGTTCAAGTCTCAAGATGGTCTTATTCTAGTACGCCTCATTAATCCCTCTGACGAAGCAGTTGATTTACCTGCAGACACCTGCCTTGGTCAATTCTTTTCCATTACTGGGGATATTGAAGAGGAATACAAGATCATGAGCGTAACTACTGACGCTGATCCACAAGTGACAGACAAGTCACCAGTTGCTGGTGTTCTCCCTTCTTCAGAACTCACGAGGACAGAGTACGAGAAAGCTGAACATCTTCTTCAGACCTACAGTGATATTTTCAGCACGACGTCTCAGGATATTGGTCAGACTGACATTATTCATCACCACATTGACACTACCACAGCTACTCCAATACGACAGAGAGCTTACCGAACTTCACCAGCAATGAGAGTGGAAATTCAGGAGCAAGTGGACGAACTTCTGCAAAGAGGCATCATTGAAGAGAGCTTCAGCCCATGGGCGAGCCCAATCGTCATGGTGAAGAAGAAGGACAACACATACAGATTTTGCGTGGATTACAGGAAACTCAATGCAGTAACTGTTCGAGATTCTCACCCTATTCCACGTCAAGATGATTCAATTGACTCCCTTTCTTCATCAGCATATTTCAGCGTCATGGACTTATCAAGTGGATATTGGCAGGTCAAGCTCGATCCCCAAGATACAGAGAAGACTGCTTTTACCACAGGCACAGGGCTTTACCAGTTCACTGTCATGCCATTCGGACTGGTCAACGCTCCCATGACATTTCAGCGTCTCATGGAAGCCGTTCTACATGGCCTCCACTGGTCTACATGCCTGGTATACCTTGATGACTGCATAGTCATGGGCAAGGACTTCGATGATCATTGCAAGAACCTCCAAGAAGTATTGCAACGATTGAGAGACGCTGGACTCAAACTCAAACCCTCAAAGTGTGGCTTTTTCAAGAAAGAAGTTACGTATCTTGGCCACATAATCAACACCGAAGGAGTGAAACCTGACCCAAACAACGTTGAGAAAGTCAAGTCCTGGCCTCAGCCGAGGACACCGACTGATGTCCGATCCTTCCTTGGCCTGGCATCTTTCTACCGACGTTTTGTGCCGAGCTTCTCTAAGATTGCAACTCCCTTGTCGACCCTGACACAAAAAGGTCAACAGTTTGTATGGACAGCAGAGTGTGAAAAGGCTTTTCAACATCTGAAAGAAGCTCTAACCAATCCACCTCTCCTCGCCTATCCAGACTTTGAAAAGGAGTTCATCCTATCTTCGGATGCATCCCTTCATGCAGTTGGTGCTGTCCTCTCACAGACTCAAGATGGTAAAGAACGTGTAATCTCCTACTTCAGCCAAACTCTCAGCGCTACGCAGAAGAAATGGTCTACCTATGATCGAGAGCTCTGGGCAATTGTTACAGCTGTTCGCCATTTTCGTCATTATCTGAGACACCAACACTTCACTATCCTGACAGACCACAAACCTCTTTTGGCTCTCAGGAAGTTCCCAATTCAAGACGATGCAACTGGGAAGAGAACACGATGGATATTGGAACTCAATTCCTACACGTTCAGCCTTATTCACAAGAAAGGACAATCACACAGAAATGCAGATGCATTATCTAGACGCCCGAGTCAAGAGAGCCAAGTCACTCCAAGATTGACGGATCAGCTACTCAAGCACATGGTGACCAATCCACTGTGTAATGCAGTCGAGACTCGTTCATCAAGATCACGACTATCAACAGACGCATCTACTCCCAATGATTCAACGAGGCAGTCTGCACCAAACGTCCTTCATCCTTATCGTGGTGTAATCCTTGACAGTGATGTAGATGTTCAACATGAACAGCAACTAGATCAAGACATCAGTACAGTCATCGAATGCGTCAACAATGGTGAGCGGCCAACCATTCGACAGATCCGTAGACACAACCCCCGAGTTAGACGTCTCTTGTGGCAGTATCCCAAATTCATCCTGCAAGACGGTATACTCTACAGGAAGAAGAAAGACAAGCTTGGTAATCTCTCATTCCAACTTGTCGTACCAAACTCCCTCATTCCAAGGGTACTCCAAGAGTTACACGGTGTCCCATCATCCGGACATTTCGGCGCTCATCGCACAATACAGAGAGCAGAGTCAATGTGCTATTGGCCCTTCATGAACAAGGAAATCACTGATTTCTGCAACACATGCACAGCTTGTGAGTCTTTCCGGTTACCAACCCCTAAGCATCAAGCACCCTTACGTCCCATTACCACTACTCGCCCTTTGGAGATGGTCTTTGCCGACATTGCTGAGCTTCCAAGTTCAAGACGAGGATTTCGCTATATACTCGTTGTGACTGATCATTTCAGCAAATATGTCAATATCTTCCCTATGAAAGATCAGACTGCTCCAACCATCGCCAAACATCTGTTTGAAGAATATGTGAAAGAACATGGTATTCCAGAGACTTTGCACACCGACCAAGGTCGACAGTTCGAGTCAAGATTAGTGCAAGAACTATGCAGCAAATTGGGCATCAAAAAGTCTAGATCGACACCCTATCATCCCCAAGGAGCTGGCATAGTCGAACGATGTAATCGCACCATCAAGGATCAACTTGCGAAGTACATTTCTCATCAAGGAGGAGAATGGGACACTCACATCAATCAAGTCCAGTTAGCGTACAACACAAGTACTCATGCCTCAACAGGTTTGACGCCATACTACATCATGCATGGCAGGGAAGCCCGTACACCTGCGAACATCACCTGTTCAACCCCCCCTCCATCGTCATCTGGCAAGACACTCCTCGAATACACAACCAACCTGTCTGAGCGATTGAGAAAAGCATGGGAGTACACCATACAAAATACACGACAGCAACAGCAACAACAGAAACGACAGTATGATGTGAAGAAACGCATTTCAAAGTATGACACAGGTGACTTTGTTTGGTTACATGACCCTACCAACATCAGGAACAAACTCGAACCAAACTGGAAAGGTCCTTTCAGAGTATCTTCCTCATCAGATGATGGACTAAATTATGACATAGTTCATGTCCATGATGAAAAGTTCAAGCGACGGGTCCATCATAATCGTTTGAAACCGCATCGAGCTAGAGCCCCACAAGTGATGTCAACTCCACCATCCCCACCAACCCCACAGCCTACGTCAATACATGGGACTGAGAGGACAACGACACAGTACCCACCAGGTCCCCCAGCAGAAGACGAGACTAGGAGAAAGGTGCCATCAAATCAACCTACTAGCCATGGACCAGCCTATATCACGTGGTCATCTCGACCACCAGATCGCATCCTCCATCACGAGCAGTCGAACCATGACCGACCATCACGGTCAAGTTTGTCTGTTCGGCAACAAGCCTCAAACCAGCCGACCAGTTCAACAGAACGCATCCTCCATCACCGACAGTCAGACCATGACCAACCATCTCGGTCAAGTTTGTCTGTTCGGCAAGAAGCATCAAACCAGCCAACCAATTCTAGCCACCAATCCAGGCTAATTGACTCAGCCCCACCTCAGCAACAACCTAGGCCATCCCTGCCGACTACCCAAACCCAACATCAGCTGTCCTCGCCGGTTGGCCAACTTCAACTCAGACCCCAATATCAACTGAGGTCGACGACTCACCAATCTCAACTTTGGCCATCCTCATCAGCTGAGCAACCTAAGCCGTCCTCATCCGCTGACCAACCTCAACCTCAGCCATCCTCATCAGCTGACCAGCCCCAACATCAGCCGTCCTCATCCGCTGACCAACCCCAACATCAGCCGTCCTCATCAGCTGACCAATGCCAACATCAGCCGTCCTCATCCGCTGACCAACCCCAACATCAGCCGTCCTCATCCGCTGACCAACCCCAACCTCAGCCGTCCTCATCCGCACGTTCGAGATCTGGTCGACAGGTTAAAGTACCCGCCAAGTTTCAAGATTACAAACTGTAAAGACTTTCGAGAACTAATGTTTGCAATAGTGATAGATGATTGAAAGACTTGCTGATTTTCACTTTTCGCTGTCATACCTTGCATTCGCCATGGCCCCATTGTTTGTGACAATATGTTATTGATAGAATTCTTGATTTTTGAACGTTTTGGAAGATTTATGATATTTTTGTAGGACTTGTCAGTAAAGATAGGATTAAATTGTCAGTTTTTAATGTTTAGACGGGAAAAAGAAGAAGACAAACTTTCAAACATTTTGTCATGTGTTTTTCCATCAAATTTGTTAATTACACATCAATTGGGTGAACTCATTTTTGCTCCTATTTTTTTATTTTACAGAAAAAAGACTCAGATGTCAAATTTTGGTTGCACATTTTACAATTGTGCTGAGTTTTAAGATAAAAAGAAAAGAAAAGAATGTATGATTCAGACTGTATTGGTCACAGGGTTGACCTGAATTATTTCACGACGATGACTATATAAATGTGTCAAAAGAATTGATGTAATTAGTCAATGTGTGTACATGTACATGGGTACATTATTTTCTGGACATCATTTTTAGTCATTTGACTTATATTGATGTTTTTAGATATTTGGATTTAAAACAGATTCTTGATACATGTATGAATTCATAAGATGTGTTTTTTCTCATTACATAAATCATTTGTAGTTGAGATTTTATCGGCCATAGACACTGTATTTGTATAATGTCTCCTTAAATCTGAGACAGTTTTGAAAGAGTTATGTCAGAATGCATGCATATTATCTGTGTACATTGTATTTCATTGTTTAATTGGCTAACTTATTTTAAAAGAATTTTTAACAGGGATTCACGAAACAGTGATATTTTTTTCTTTAGGTGAAGACATTGCCATGTATTTTGTTTATAGTTTTTGTTAAAAATTGCCAAATTGGGTATGAAGTATTTGATATTTTGTCATTTGTGACAGAAACAGGAAAAAAAGGAAATTATTTAATGTTTATGTCTACAAATCATCCGACTGGAATTCTCAGGGTGAAAAAGGATAGAACCCATTGAAGTTAGGACGTTGTTTGAAAGATGTTCATTGATGAAAGCATACCATTATTTTGTATTTGCTATATGTATGTGACCTTTCATTTTAAACAGTTTAATTTTCCCTAATATGATTATGAATGGATGCTATTTCTTTAAAAAAAAGAAGAAGAGAGAATTGTACAGAAGGAAAACTTCATGATTTGATGTGTTCAGGTATTTCAAGCAAATTTTATGTGACTCATTTTCTTCGGAAACAAATGCATGTTAATACGATGTATCTTTTAAAATGAGGACATTTTTCTGTGAAGATGGTATATTATGTAAGGTTTTAATTTCACTGATCAAAGTGGTTACTTGTTTATTTCACACTGTACATTTAGTTTTCCACTCCGATATGCTTTAGCGCACTCCTGACCTACATTCATTCTCTCATGTCTGCTAGCTCTTGGCTTCTATTGTTCTGTCCCTATTCATTCATCCTCATGCACATTACCTGCTATAGCACCACACACACACACACACTCTTCCTTATCTCTTAGCTATTCAACCCAGCACACATGGCACATGGCACTCTATCTTTTACAAGCTTTTCTATTGGTTACTTACTTATTGTCCAATCTTGTGATTGGTTATTATTGTTTTGATGGACTGCATGTCAGCCATCTTGGCAGCCATTTTGTGGTTGGAATAAAATCTGATAGTGCAGCTCAAGTCCTCAACCATGTGAGACCACTTTTGTTTTGTGTGGGACTTTACATTATTATTATTATTATTACTGATAATAAGTTTACTGCACATGATTGTCTCTTTCCTCAGAGTCAACGCCTACTCAACGAATATAAGAATCTCATGTAAATCCAATTAATTTCTTATTTATCTGCTAGGTTGGGGATCTCATGTCATCTTTGAAACAGGACATACTATTGATATATAACGTTGTCTCCGTCTAACTAAAGATGCAACCATACATGATGAGCGACGGTGCTCTATGGATAAAGAGAGGGGCCATGGTATGTATGCTTATAGGTAACAACTAAATTATTCACACCCCTTTTAATTTTGATGTGTTTTTTTTATTTTTTGTAAATCAAGAAATAAAGATGGACTGGTTAAATTGGGACCTTTGATGAATACTTTTTGATGTAAGCTTTGATGTGTCACACTTTCAAGAAACACATGGGGGGACAAGACAATTGTTCACATTCTTCAAAAATTATGACGCTAATTGGTAAGGGTATGAATAATTTAGATGTTAACTGTATATGCAGAGTGTGATTAAGTGGGATTCTGTTGTTGGTGGCATATACAGTTGTAAGACTAAACCAAAATATGCCTTATCTCTGCTTAGACTGCTTATTAGCTCACTGTTACAATGTTTGTAAACAAGAAAGAAAGAAAGAGTGGGAGCACATGCATGTTCACATCCAAAAATCATACTGATTATTGGGAGGGATATATAGGTACGGGAAGAAAAATAAAAACATGCAGGCAGCTACCTATTTCACTTGAACATACTAAATGATAATTAGATTATAATCATATTTCTTTAAAATTTCCAATACCAGTATGTTTTCTCAGAAGAATTGAATGTTTTAACTTGTATGTGTCTCTTACACATGCTGGTATTCAATCATACCCTCTTGAAAACCTACTAATACCTTTTCCTTTTACAGTACCAGTACCTTGAAGTTCAGAACTTTAAAATTTGATATATGTAAATGAATGCTTCTACTTTGAAGTGACTGATAATCGAAACAGACGTGTTAAAATTGTATTCTTCTTCCAATGATTGTTCTGTAGGTACTCTGCGCTTGGTGGTTGAGTCAGCTAATCGGAGCAATCGATGCGGCTAACATTCCTGTTCCCACAACCCCTACACATCAACCTGTAGCAGGATCTACATCAAGTCCTACACAAGGCAGTAATGAGCCAACTTATGCACCCATACTTCCCCCTACTCCCCAAAGCTCAGGTATGTAAAACTGCCAACTGTCTACTGCTATGAAGAATTGCAGAAGAAGGGTTCTGATTAAACAATATTAATACATTACCTACTGGAAAGAGAGGTTCCTGTATTAAACCTATGGGGAAGATGAGAATTCAGTAGTTACTGGGTTGATAAATGGCAAAAGTTACAATCACAGAGTACTTGTAAGCACTTTAATGCACATTCTCCACTCCCTGAGGAACATTCCAGTCGGGCGCCTTTGAACAGGCACACAAGATTTTTAATTACAGTTAATGCAGAATAACCACAATCACTTTCAGTTTTGTATCCTCAGTACCGCAGGAATGGATTCAAATTTGTTTACACCTGGGTGCAGACAAAAAGCATTTCTTAGGAACTTAAGTGTTGTGCTGGGGATCAAACCCAAATTCTTTGCATTTACAGGCAAACATGTTAACCTATCAACCACAACACCTGTACATATCATCAAGTACCCTTGTCCAGTATAGATGAGACATTAATCTATGTTAGCCACTCTCCACCTGGGTGTTCAAGGAAGAAATTTTATGAAATGAGTAGCCTAGCTAGATCTGTTGTAATATCGGATTGCCTTGAGCACTTTGCGGGGTAGATATGAGTGCTATTAAAATATCTAATATTATTCGATTATTTCTTCACACAGGACGACTAGGAACAAGTGATTATCTGGCTGGCTTTATCATCTGCCTAACGATGAATATTGCCATCATAGCCATTGCTTTCTTCTTTCTGTGTTACCTCGGTAAGCTGTCATCACGTTCAGGTAAGATAATCAAAAATTAGTCTTGATCTGCCTCACCATATGACAGTACATGTGAACAACCAGCCTGAAAGTGAATTTAATATGTTCTTAAAGATAAACTTAAGTTCTGGTAATGCGATTGCATTGTGAAAGAAAAGGTGTGGAATGGATTAGAAAAGTTGATCATATAGCATGTACATGTAAGTAATGGTGTGTAATGCAAGGTTCTGGACTCATCAAAATCATCATAAATTTGGCAGAGTCTTGGTAAAGTAACAATCACTTACACAGAAAGATGTATATGGGACAACACACACGGTGTCGGGGCTAGTACTACCCTGATTTCCTTATCTTTCTATGCTCATTACTC